>NC_053028.1:314102453-314296921 GCF_003073215.2 Triticum urartu | reverse complement strand
TGGCTTTGCATATCATAAGCATAATCATTCTCATCATTAATAGTATGAATAACACCAATAGTATAGCAATTATTATCATCACAATTTTCTAAGTTGGTGCCAAAAACATTCTCAAGATTATAACAAGTATCATTACTTTCCCAATCATAATCATCCCAATGAGTAATAGGCATAACAAAATCATCCTCAATAGTTTCTTCAGACATTGTACCATAAGGCAAAGAATCAATATCATCATCAAGTATATCATCTTCCACATTTATTTTTGATTCACTCTCATGAGGCATAACAATAATAGGAGCAACATCATTTGGGAGGGATACCTTTTTACCTTTGCTTCTCCGTCTTTTCTTTTTCTTCTCCACATCATGTGTGGGTTTAATAAACTTTTTGGAGCTCATTACTAATGAGATTGGTTGCATAGGAAGCTCATTCTTGTAGCCTGTTTCATCACAAGAGATAATAGGAGGGAAAGTGGAGAGCTTTACACTTTGATTAGTATTTCTTTATATTCTAATGGTTTTCCCATCTTTCTATAGTTGGCAATATAAGCACTCTCATTGCAATTTACCACGCAAAACATATAGATTTCTTTAAGAGTAGTTTCAGCATGGTCGGTGAATATGAATGCTTCAAACCAACTATTTTTATGTGACAATTCTTCACACCCCAAAAATAAACAGATTTCATCATAAAGTTCAAGGGTGATCAAGTTATTGCAATATTTGGTCACGATTCAATCATAAAAAAGTATGCATTGAAAATTAAGATGACCAACTCTATTGCAAAGTTCACAAGCAATGGGATGAAGAGAGAATAATTTTGTGGCAAATTTATCTATCACCTTAAGCCACCGATTGGTTTCATCATGCTTATGCTTCTTACAATATATATCATCCCTATAAGGCATGTCTTCACAAACTCTATTCACTCCACAAAAATTGACATGCTTATAAGAAACTTCTTTATCATGACTAGTGCATTCATCATTAGTATCATGAATATTCATAGCAAGCACACTAACTCCATTTTTTGTGGATTTCTTTTATAGACTAAACTAGTGATAAAACGCGAAACTAAAAGATTCAATTGCAATATATAAAGACATACCTTCAAGCACTAAACTCCCCGGCAACGGCGCCAGAAAAGATCTTGATGTCTACTACGCAACCTTTCTTCTTGTAGACCTTGTTGGGCCTCCAAGTGCAGAGTTTTGTAGGACAGTAGCAAATTTCCCTCAAGTGGATGACCTAAGGTTTATCAATCTGTCGGAGGCATAGGATGAAGATGGTCTCTCTCAAACAACCCTGCAACCAAATAACAAAGAGTCTCTTGTGTCCCCAACACACCCAACACAATGGTAAATTGTATAGGTGCACTAATTCGGCGAAGAGATGGTGATACAAGTGCAATATGGATAGTAGATATAGGTTTTTGTAATCTGAAAATAAGAAAACAACAAGGTAACTAATAGCAAAAGTGAGCAAAAATGGTATTGCAATGCTTGGAACCAAGGCCTAGGGTTCATACTTTCACTAGTGCAAAATCTCTCAACAATGATAACATAATTGGATCATCTAACAATCCCTCAACATGCAACAAAGAATCACTCCAAAATTTCTATCAGCGAACATAGGACAAAAACGTGCATCAACCCCTATGCATAGATTACCCCAATGTCACCTTAGGAATCCACGAGTTGAGTGCCAAAACATACATCAAGTGAATCAATAGAACATCCCATTGTCACCACAGGTATCCCATCACAAGACATACATCAAGTGTTCTCAAATCCAATACTCAATCCAACACAAGGAAACCTTAAAGAACAAGACCCAATTTATCACAAGAAGGTAGAGGGGGAGAAACACCATATGATCCAACTATAGTAACTAAGCTCGCGGTACATCAAGATCGTGCCAAATCAAGAACACGAGAGAGAGAGAACAAACACATAGCTACTGGTACATACCCTCAGCCCCGAGGGTGATCTATTCCCTCCTCGTCATGGAGACCGTCGGGATGATGAAGATGGCCACCGGTGATGGTTTCCCCCTTCGGCAGGGTGCCGGAACGGGCTCCCCATTGTTTTTTCATGGCTATAGAGGCTTACGACGGCAGAACTCTTGATCTTGGTTTATTTCTGGAGGTTTCGGGATTTATAGGAATTTTTGGCATCAGTTTCACGTAGGGGGGGGGCACGAGGCAGGGACAAGGCAGGGGGCGCGCCCTCCACCCTTGTGGTTGCCTCGGGACTCCTATCGTCCATCTCCGATGCCCCGTGGGTCTCTTCTGGTCCATAAAAATCATCATAAAGTTTCAGCTCGTTTGGACTCCGTTTGATATTCCGTTTATGTAAAACTCAAAAACAAGGTAAAAACAGAAAGTGGCACTAGGCTCTGGGTTAATAAGTTAGTCCCAAAAATAATATAAAATAGCATATAAAGCATATAAAACATCCAAACAGATAATATAAGCGTGGAACAATAAAAAATTATAGATACATTGGAGACGTACCAAGGACTCGACGAACAGCTTAGCTACCTCCCCCGAGATCCAATGTGTAGCGAATTACTGCCGACGGAAAGCTTCCCTAAGGAACTCGACCTTCTTGGATCAGGAATTCACTGCTCTAAGCGTGGTGGATGCTTATCTCGGGGCAGCCTGAGGTGCCTTCGATCAATCATTGGACGTATTGTCGTGGCGCATGCAGGTAAGATTTTATCCAAGTACTTGGGACTTTGAATTTCTTGTATTTGTTTGAGGACAAACAAGACTACCCATGATGGTAGTAGCCCCTAAGGCTTGGGATGGGTTGCCAGGACCGTGCCAAGACTTGAAAAACAATTGATGGCTCTTGTCCCCTTATAGGAGGCTCAATGTTAGAATGGTCAACTAGCCGATGCGTTGACCTAGACAAAGGGGAAGCTGGACGCTGCTCTAATCGAGGTGGAGTAGGTGAAGAAATTTACCAAGGAGGCGCACGGTAAGTGATCATGCCAACTGTTATGTATGCTATGAAGGGAATGGGATAGCCCTAATGCCAACATCCCTTGTAGTAGCGGAAGCCCCAGGTCATCTTGAAAGAGACCAGCAGTAGGCCCGCGAAGATTTGATGTACGCGGAGTCGCAACACCAAGTGAGCCACCATGTGGCTAGTCAAAGAGTGGACAACATTAATGCGCTTAGGGCAAAAAGCCCAATAGGCCTAGGAGATTGAGAGCTTGAAAGCTCGGCTTGCTGCCGCAGAATCAAAGAATTGGCAAACTGATGACATGATTTTGGTAAGCCACTTTTTCCAAAGAATATGTCTTTCATGTAGTGTAGCCGAGGGGATGATTAGACTAACATCAACAATGTGACAACTGCTTTGACTGGTTTGCCGCCTGATGCCCGAGGTCCAATGCTCGAGGAGATGGTGAATCATTTATCCATGGTGCATGAAAGTGCATGGAAATCAATGAAAGATGTTTACCAGGCTTTATGGACCAAGGTGGAGCAGGTCCCTGAAGACATGGTGGTTCTAGCCGAACAACTAAGAAGAGCTCGATGCCGGCTCCAGGCTTTGAAAGTATCCGCCTACCGAGAAGATGCAAGGGAGGCCTAGGCTATTGTGAAAACCCATTACACTGGCTTAAAGACGACAAAGTTAGCCAAGGTAGGACTCATGGGGCCTGACGGGGAAGAAATCCTGAACAATAATGCGTACGAAAGTGTAATGCTTGTGACGCGATTCTCACAGAAATATTGCGCCTTGGAAACCTTAATAGACGGGTTAGACCATGCATAATTTGTTTTTGTGTGACTTTATGTATCAAAGTACTTTATGTCAATTCTCAGTCCGTAAATCCAAACTCAGCCAGCCGTTGGCTTACACCTCCTCGGCCAATGGCCGAGGAGTATCCTGTACTACTATCTGAAGTGATGGGACCTGTTGCTTGGGGTGACTAGGCAATCGGGCCATGCATCTCAATAGACAAGAAGGAGACGGAAAGTTATGTAATATTACTATTTAACGTAAGAAACATCTTCCGAGGAAAATAGTTCTTCCAACAGTTCCTTTCCTCAGGTTTTTGTGTTGAACACCTTGGTCTGAAGACGAGTGACCTCAGGGTTAAAGCCCCTAGTCGAGGTTTGAAAAGACCTCTCTCCACATTAACCCCATGTCATGGCCGACCAATTTGAACTATAAGACTGCTAGCTTTCGGCTTTGCCCGTCTGAGGTACTGCACTGGCTGACCCGGGAGTAACAATCACATCGGTGCTCCCTTTGCCCCCAAGCTGAAATATTGGGAACGTAAAGGGCAAACACAAGAGCAGGGTAACCCATCTTTGGCCAAATCTTAAGTTAAATCGATGCATATGATGGCATTAAAGACAATAGTGCGTAAGAGGTGGAACCATCCACGTTTTGAAAAGAACATGCTTAATTTGACCTGCGAGATTATTTCAAAATGGTCCCAAGTGTAAAAACAAGGAAAAAAAAGGAAAAGACAAAGAAGAAAAGGTGTAAGTTATGTACATTGGCAGTGTGCGGAGCGTCAGCCATAGAAGCGTCGGAGTAGCACCGTGTTCTAGGAGTTAAGTGTCGGTGTCAAAACCAGCGGATCTCGGGTAGTGGGTCCCGAACTCCGCGTCTGAGGTTGATGGTAACAGGAGACAGGGAACACAATGCTTACCCAGGTTTGGGCCCTCTCGATGAAGGTAAAACCCTATGTCCTGCTAGATTAATATTGATGAGTATGGGGGTTACAAGAGTTGATCTACCACGAGATCGTAATGGCTAAAACCCTAGAAGTCTAGCCTATCTAATTATGATTGTCCTCTTCTACGGACCCAACCTTCCAGTTTATATAGACACCGAGGGGGACTAGTGTTGTACAAAGTCGGTTACAGAGAAAGGAATCTTCATATTGGGACGCCAAGCTTGCCCTCCACGCTAAGGAGAGTCCCATCCGGACACGGGTGGGAGTCTTCGGTCTTATGTCTTCATAGTCCATCAGTCCGGCCCATGTACCATAGTCCGGACGCCCGAGGACCCCCTAATCCAGGACTCCCTCAGTAGGCTATGAACCAGGCTTCAATGAGGAGGTGTCCGGCGCGCAAATTGTCTTCAGCATTGCAAGGCGGGTTCCTTCCCCGAGCACTCCAACACAGTCTTCGAACAACGAACGTGTCCGGCTCTACAAGACAAATTCCACACACAACCGTAGAGAGTATAATATATCTTGAGTCCAATCCGCTGATAATTATTAGTAATGTGACACCACGTCACCACCCGGTCATTATTTTCAAACCATTTTTCGGCCTGCCGCTTCGAGATGCGGTCTCATTGGCACGTCTTGTCAAAGCAGAGATCGTGTCCCCTTATCACAGAACTCTCATCAATACGGGTGTGGGAAATCCAACCGCGCCATTCGCACGGCTCTTAGGAATAGGCGAGTTTCAAGGCGAGTGGGGAGGCGCTTGATATTCACCGCCTTTATAAGGAGATAAGGATTCCCCTCTTTCACCCATGCCTTCTCCTTCTCTCTGCCCTCCCATTCTCAAGCTCCAGCGCCCGAGTCCTCATCCTCTCCGCCTCAAGGAAGCACTCGACCATGTCCAGATCTAGAGCGCAGGGCAAATGGATGGCCTCCTCCATCAAGGAGAAGGACATCACCAAGCTTCAGGAGGCCGGGTATCTGGTGAAGGAAATCGCCCATCGGCTTTCGGCCAAGGGGCAAATCGTCCCCACCCTGAAGCCTAATGAGAGGGTGGTGTTTATCCCCCATTTCATCCACGGGTTGGGGTTTCCTCTCCACCCTTTCATCTACGGACTCATGTTTTATTACGGGCTAGATTTCCATGATCTAGCTCCAAACTCCTTCCTCAACATCTCGGCATTCATTGCCGTGTGTGAGGCCTTCCTCCGCATTCCACCCCACTTCAGACTATGGCTCAAGATCCTCAACGTGAAGCCAAAGGTGGTGGATGGCCAACACGCGAAGTGCAGTGGTGCCATGGTGAGCAAGCTGCCCAACGTCACATGGCCCAAGGGTACTTTTGTGGAGACTGTCAAAGAGTGGCAGAAACTATGGTTCTATATCACAGAGCCCCGCGACACCACCTGGGCCGCGGCTCCCGAATTCAAGTCCGGAGCTCCAATGCAACTCACCTCATGGATAGAGAAGGGACCGAATTGGTCCTCGTTGGATGAGCTGACCGTGCTATAAACGCACATCCAGAGCATGGTAGACAAAAACATCAAGCTCGTCAACGTGATCCAGGTGATGTTAGTTCGCCGGATCCTCCCATGCCAGAACCAGACTTGCGCTTTGTGGGAATTCAATCCGGAGAAGCACCGGACCTTGGAGAGGCTCTTCAGAACCACGCATGAAGATATCTGGAAGTTGCTCTTTAAGGGCAACGAGACACCGCCGAAGATAGATGAGGACCGCGGGCACGATCTGGCCCATCCTGCCAGTGCGGTAAGTCTTTCGCGTTTCCAGGTGCATCCTCTGCTTGCTTATTCAAGGAAGATACCTAAACTCCACCAGTTATATTTTCAGGTATAGATAGAGAAAGCGGAGCAGATTAAGTGTCCGGCTCCGCTGCCCGAGGGACCGACCATCCCTCTTCTGAAGAACATGCTGGTTCCTACGCCTTAGCAGGCGCTGGAGAAGAAGGCCCAGAAGACGGCCAAGGGGGCCGGAGCAGCCTCCGTCGCAAAGGAGCTTCGGGCAGGACGTCCGAAGACAACAAGACTCCCTCCTCCGCTACCGAAGACGACGATGAGGACGAGGAGGAAAGAAGTTCTCCCCCTGAAGGGGGAAAGAAGAAAAGGGCGGCCTCCATGAATCTGGAGGCAGAGGCGTCCAAGAGGGGGAAGAGTTCCCTCAAGGATAACTCTGCGTGGGACGTCGAGAGCAGCCCTGAGCCACGCTACCGAAACAAGCCCCTAGCCGCATCGTGAGTACTCAAAACACTCTGACATATTATATTCGGCCTCTTCGGTTTGTAGTTTTAATGTGTTAAATCATGTGCTTGTAGTTCGGCCCACGACAGCTCCCTACGATCCTCATCGGGAGGTTCGCTGGATTCAAAGGCGATGGCCAGCGAGTCACCTCCAACCGCTCAATCTCCCACAGCCAAGGGCGACGACAAGGTGTTGTCCCAAAGGACTTTCCCGGGCCAGTGAGAGGTTCAGGAGGCTGTCCGGGTGGCGCCAGAGGGTGACCCTTCGGCCGGCAGACACCTGGGAGAGAAAACCCCCATGGAGATTGGCGATGGGGGCCGTGTCCAGTTCGGACCCTGGCCGAATGCGGTTCCGGAGACATATACGGTCCCGGAATCCGGCAAGCAGCCTCCTTCGAGGGAAGGAGATGTGCCTATTCTACCGGTGACCTCTGTCCAGCCAGAGGCACCGGATAATCTGCTGGAAGCACTGCAAGACGCTTCCATTGTGGAGGAACACTGTATCCTTATGGGCACGGTGGTTGAGAGGGTTCAGTCCGTCAAGAACGGACTGACCGAAGCCTGCACCAGCCTACCGACATGCTTTAAGGTAAGCGATGCGAAAGGAAAGATCATAGTATAGACAGTGTAGCCCCTGAGACACTGTCTGGGGTTCAGAAGGAAAAGCCGGATAGAGGATCAAGTAATTTTTGCAGGAAACTAACTAAATATGTCTTATGAACATAGGCGTCGCTGCTGGCCGCCACCTCTCATGCCGCTGAGGTCTCCGAACTAAAGCAGAGTCTGGAGCGGGCCGAAGAAGAGCTCTGCCTTGTGAAAAGGCAGCTGGAGGACAAGCAAGGTATGTGGAGACTTGCTGTATATCTGGAAAGAATAAATGATGTATATTGATTGTAGTGTCGTGATATTTGTAGGAGCGGCGACTGAGGTTGAAACCCTCAAGAAAGCGCTGGCCGAGGCCGAGGAGAGGGCGATGAAGGAATGAGCCGTCTGGAAAAAGCATGAGGCCAGGGTTAGGGAGGTCCAGCAGGAGCTCCAGGATGCTTTGAAGAAATACGAGTCCTTGGAGCGTCAGCATGCGGACTAAGAATCCGAACTTGAGAAGGCCCTCCAGAGCACACAAGAGGCCCGGACCGAAGCTCAAGGCACCCTCCAGGAAATCCAGGAGGCCAAAAAGATCTCGACGGGTAAGGCTTTTATTATGCAAAGCAAGTATGTGAAGAAGAGATATCTCTTCCTGACCCAGATTTGGAGTTCTCCAGGGGCATTTGCGGATCTGCCGCGCAGCGTTTCTGACGCTGCTGAATTCTTCCGAGCCGGAGAGGGGAGCTCGACGGAGAAGCTATTCTAGTCACAATACCTTACGCCAAAACATCCGGTGCCCTTGAGCGACCAGCTAAAACAGCTGGTCGAACTGCATAGGGTGGCCGAACTGGCCATGAAGGACTTGATAGTCTGGTTGTGGCCAGCCGAAGTTATCCCCAGCAGCTAATTCAGTCTCGTGAAGTGGCTAGTCGACCCCTGCCCTCGGCTTGACGCCATCAAGCGGTCGGTTTGTATCGAAGGTGCGCGGATGGCCTTCTCCCGTGTCAAGATGCAGTGGGCGAAGATGAATGCTGCCACGTTCGCGACCGAAGGACCGCCCGTGGGCAAGGAGTACCGCACACTCGAGTGATATTTTAGCGAAGTCCTTGAGGGATCCCACATTGTGGCGGAGTAGTGTATGAAGGGTGTAATCTTCGAGTGAATATTGTCTCACCCTGTAACAAGTTCGGCTATGTAATATAATGTTTGTTTAATATTTTACCTCCTGTGTGGCCGTGTTTATGAAATTTTGAGAGTTGGCCAGTCGTCGGCTTCAGCCCCCACGTAGGTAGTAAGGGGGTGTTCGGGATGGAATCTAAACACTTGATCCAATTTGTTTGGTCCTTGAAGGAGGTGTTTAGCGCAACGAACCAGGCAATCGGACTATATGGCTTTATCACCCTCACTTAGCCATAGGAGTTCTATAATGAAAATTTAGGCGCATCCCCTAGTATCCGAACTAGGGTACTGTAAACACCTGATCGAGTAAAAAGCCGATTCATCGCATAATGCGGAAAAAATCGCGAAAGATTTGAAACATCCGAAGAGCTGACCGGCTCTCGCCGCATCATGATAGTCAGTTTTCGTCTTTCTCTACTGAGGTGCTCACCCAGATAAGCCAGGACACAATCGTAGTAGTTCTCCCTTTACTACCCTAGCCGATATAGCGGAACATAAGGTAGTAAGCACAGGAGCCGGGCAACCCAACTATTGACCAAAGACATGATTCAGAGCGAGTGCATATAATGCAAAATTCTGGGTGCCGAACTATGTTGTAGAAAGTGTTCAGACTTTGTTGCTGTATTGTGGGTCGCGATGAATCCCCTGGCAGATTAAAGCGTACCAAAGTGTACGGTCGCAACTTTGAGAAAAATCATCAAAGAAAAAAGGAAAAGGGGGAGTAAGCTAGTTCTGCAGAAGTTGGGCCGCAAACTATTTCCATTATAGTTTGATTAATACGGCAAAGCGTATTTGTACAAGTGGTGCGGTAAGCAGCCGGGCTATTTAACATGCCACAACCAAGGGAGAGCTGCGTGTGGGTCCTGAAAACAGGTAGAGTGATCGTTAAAGAGACCATCTAAGAATTCCCTTGTACGCCAATGCTTCTTGCCATCTTGGTGTATCCATCCTGCTGAGAGGACCAATGATCAGGTCGTCAGAGGAAACCTGCGGAGAAAGACCTAAAAAGGATAAAAAGGAAGAATTGAATGTATGTGTGTCTAGGAGCGGTCGATCCGTATTGTGGATCACAAGATAGATATGCCTCCGTCTATGCCCATGGTATTTTGAGTGCGTAGTTGTGTACGCGCGGTACGAATGTCGCCTCTTGGTTGGGACTGGGACGGAGGCCGGATTGCTAGTCGAGCTCTTGACGAGCTGGGCTGTCCTGCTGCAGAGCAGTCCAGATTCGTTTGACAGTGTCCGGGAGTTCAACCGACGAATTAAGGTTCTGCTTGAGGAGGCTACTCTGTACTTCTGCTACTAACGCAACGGTGTGCTCCTCGGTACGGAGGGAGCATTCCGTGTTTCCATTGACTGTTATGATGCCGCGTGGACCGGGCATCTTGAGCTTAAGATAAGCGTAGTGTGGCACCACATTGAAGCGTGCAAATGCGGTTCGTCCGAGCAATGCATGATAGCCACTGCGAAAGGGGACGATATCGAAGATCAGCTCTTCGCTTCGGAAGTTGTCCAGAGATCCGAAGACAACCTCTAGTGTTATTGAGCCCGTACAACGGGCCTCTAAACCTGGTATGACTCCTTTAAAGGTAGTCTTTGTGGGCTTAATTCTTGATGGATTAATGTCCATCTTGCGCGTTGTATCCTGATAGAGCAGGTTCAGGCTGCTACCACAGTCCATGAGGACTCTCGTGAGGTGAAATCCATTAATGATTGGGTCGAGGACCAGTGCGGCTGACCCGTCGTGACGGGTACTGGTCGGATGGTCCCTGCGATCAAAAGTGATCGGTTAGGAAGACCATGGGTTGAACTTTGGGGCGACTGGCTCCATCGTGTAGACGTCCTAGAGCGCGTGCTTGCCTTCCCTTTTGGGGATGTGGGTAGCGTATATCATGTTTACCGTTTTAACTTGGGGAGGGGGAAAACTTCTTCTGTCCCCCTGTGTTCGATGGCCGGGGCTCCTCGTCATCGTCTCACTTTGTGACCCCTTCTCCTTGTTTTCGGCATTTAACTTGTCGGCCTATTTAAAAACCCAACAGTCTCTATTGGTGTGATTGGCTGGTTTGTCAGGAGTGCTGTCTATCTGGCATGGGCGATCGAGTATGCGGTCCAGGCTGGATGGGCCCGGATTGTTCCTTTTGAACGGCTTCTTCCGCTGGTCGGACTTGGAGCCGCTGAATCTGGTGTTGACCGCCGTATCATCGGTATTATCATTGTTGTTTCAACGCTTGTGCCTGTTGCGTCGGGGCTTACCGTTGCTATTTTTGGCTTCTGCAGT
Organism: Triticum urartu; assembly: GCF_003073215.2. Classification (NCBI taxonomy): domain Eukaryota; kingdom Viridiplantae; phylum Streptophyta; class Magnoliopsida; order Poales; family Poaceae; genus Triticum; species Triticum urartu. Next base: position 314,285,922 of record NC_053028.1, on the reverse strand, counting down.
GCCAGGTTCACTTGCACTGTTATTGCTATGGGCTAGCCAGCTATCTTTGCCAGCGCAAAAGCGGGTCATAAGTGCCGTAAGGGCTGCCATGGTCTTCGGCTTCTCTTGGCCGAGGTGTCGGGCGAGCCATTCATCCCGGACGTTGTGTTTAAAGGTCACCAAGGCTTCGGCATCCGGGCATTCGACGATCTGGTTCTTTTTAGTTAAGAACCTAGTCCAGAATTTCCTGGCTGACTCTCCGGGCTGTTGAATTATGTGACTTAAGTCATCGGCATCCGGAGGTCGAACATATGTACCTTGAAAGTTGTCAAGAAAGGCCTCTTCCAAGTCCTCCCAGCTGCCGATGGAGTTTTTAGGCAGACTATTCAACCAGTGTTGGGATGGTCATTTGAGTTTTAGTGGGAGGTATTTGATGGCGTGGAGATCCTCGCCGCGGGCCATATGAATGTGAAGAAGAAAATCTTCGATCCATACTGCAGGGTCTGTTGTCCCATCGTATGATTCGATGTTTACGGGTTTAAACCCTTCTCGGAATTTGTGCTCCATTACTTCGTCGGTGAAGCAAAGTGGGTGAGCGGCACCTCTATATCGTGCCACGTCGCGACGTAGCTCGGATGGAGTCCATCTGCCGTTTTCGGCCCGGACGTGAGTATGACTATTGCATCCGGCTAGATAGTCGTTGTCACGTGTCGGGGCACGTCCCCGTGATCCATAGATCGATATGTTCTGACCTGCTCTACTGTCCAGGTACTGTCGTAGGTCATATGTGTGTCCTCGAGCTATTTTATCTCTGCCTTTATGGTGAGGTAGGGCAGGCTGGTGTTCGGCCTGAGTTGCCGCTTTATCTCGACCCCGTGCTGGTCGGTCAGCCGCCTTGCACGATGATGGTACAGGCTCCAGCGCCTCATCATCGAACTGAGATAGCAATTTGCGCTTCGGGTAACTTTTGGTTGGGTGCTTGAGGCCATATTCCTCGGCTGCCAAGACATCAGTCCATCTATCATTGAGCAGATCTTGATCAGCTTGAATCTATTGCTATTTATTTTTCAGGCTCCTTGAAGTGGCTATTAGCTGGCGCTTGAAGCGCTCCTGTTCGAGAGGTTCCTCAGGCACGATAAAATCCTCGGTGCCGAGGCTCGCCTCATCCTCGGAGAGCGGAAGATAATTACTATCCTCCGAGTCTTTGTGTGTGGCCTGTTCACCAGGGCTAACTTTCCTGTCTTCTCGTTCATCTTGTTCGGAAGTTTCCTCAACGGGGTCTATTGTCTTTAGCACCATCTGGAGTGTTGTCTTATCCTGTGTCGGTGTTGCTGTCTTTGCTGCGGCGTGACTTAGAGCGGCGCCGCTGACGCTGGCGCTTTGGTTGTATCTCGGGAGGTTTATCCTCAACTGGATCTTCCTTGTCATCGCCGCTATCCTCTTTTGGTGCATCCACCATGTATACGTCATACGAGGAAGTGGCCGTCCAACATCCGGTGAACGGCGGGTTTTGGGCCTCTTCTTCTCCGGCATCGTCGTCCATACGTCGATGTCGTTGGAGCCGTAATCGAGCATGTCAATTAAGTCTTCGACAGTGGCTATTAAGTGGGCGGGGGGTGGGAAGCGAAATTCGTCATCAGCCTCCAGTTCAAACCGGATATACTTCGGTCCTGAGTCCCCTGCTAAGGAGAGTGCTTTTAATGAGTTTAGCACATCCTAAAGGCGAGTGCCGGAAGATGTCCGCGGAGCTGAATTCAACGATCGATGCCCAGTCAAGCTCGTCGTGCACGGACGCACATGCTTTGGAACCTATAGCCGGAAACGTGTCCGAGGTTCTGGCAACACAGATCTCACTTGAGGTTGGGTCTGTGTGCGGCTCCAATGCCGCTGAGTCTGTGGCCTCCATGGCGGGGTTGAGCCTCCCGTCCTCGGATGGCGTGACCTGCTCCGGATTTAGAGCTGGAGCAGTTGCAGGTTCTATCTCCTGGGTGTAGTTCGATGACAGATTTAAGCCATGATCATCGTGGTGATAGGGAGCGGCTACTGCCGCGGTTTCGAATCCGTCGAAGATCAAGTCTCCGCGGATGTCTGCGATGTAGTTCAAGCTTCCAAATCTGACCTGATGGCCAGCGGCGTAGCTATCGATTTGCTCTAGATGGCCAAGCGAGTTGGCTCGCAGTGTGAAGCCGCCAAAAACGAAGATCTGTCTGGGGAGAAAGGTTTCTCCCTGGACAATGTTGTTGTGGATGATTGACGGGGCCATCGAACCTCTTGGCGACGGCACAGCAGAACTCTCAATGAAAGCACCAATGTCGGTGTCAAAACCGGCGGATCTCGGGTAGGGGGTCCTGAACTGTGCGTCTGAGGTCGATGGTAACAAGAGATAGGGAACACAATGTTTACCCAGGTTCTGGCCCTCTCGATGGAGGTAAAACCCTATGTCCTGCTAGATTAATATTGATGAGTATGGGGGTTACAAGAGTTGATCTACCACGAGATCGTAATGGCTAAAACCCTAGAAGTCTAGCCTACCTGATTATGATTGTCCTCTTCTACGGACCTAGCCTTCCGGTTTATATAAACACCGAGGGGGACTAGGGTTGTACAAAGTCGGTTACAAAGAAAGGAATCTTCATATTGGGACGCCAAGGAGAGTCCCATCCGGACACGGGTGAGAGTCTTCGATCTTGCATCTTCACAGTCCATCAGTTTGGCCCACGTACCATAGTCCGGACGCCCGAGGACCCCCTAATCCAGGACTCCCTCATTAGGCTCTAGTCAGTCATCCTCTAGATCCCTAATTCGATAGGCTCCTCCAATTAGCACTTGGTCGATGATGAATGACCCGTCCCATTTAGGTGAGAGTTTGTGCTTCTCCTTTTCGGGATGTAATCTCATGACGAGGTCACCGACATTGAAGTCCTTTGCACGAACCTCTCTGCCGTGGTAGCATCGGGCCTGCTGTTGATATATGGCGGAACTTGCCCGTGCGACGTCACGCTCCTCTTAGAGAGCATCTAGGGCAACTTGTCGTTCAAGCTTGGCTTCGAGCTCTTCATACATACATACCCGAGGTGCATCGTGTATAATTTTGCAGGAGAAGACTGCCTCCGTGCCATATACCATAAAAATGGCGTGTAACTAGTGGATCTATTGGGCGTAGTACGCAAGCCCCACATGACAGAATCAAGTTCCTCGACTCATTTGCAGTCGGATTTTTTTAGGGAGCACACGAGCCTTGGTTTGATGCCGCTAAGGGTTAGTCTGTTGGCTCGCTTCGCCCATTGGACTGAGGGTGGTAGACGGACACATAATCGAGCTAGATACCCATTTTTTGCACCATGCCTGGACCTCCTTGGCCGTGAAGTTTGTTCCGTTGTCCGTGATCAAACTGTGGGGGCTCCGTAATGGTGTACTCCAGAAATAAATCTGATGACTTGGACAGCTTCAGCCAAAGTAATTGGCTTTGCTTGGACCCATTTGGTAAATTTATGTACCATTATGAGTAGATATTTTTTTTTGCTTGCTCCACCCTTGAGTGGCTTGACCATATCTATCCCCCAGACCACAAAAGGCTAGGTGATGTGGATGGTACGAAGGGCCGTGGGGGCATATGGCTTTGCTTGGCAAAGACCTGACATCCTAGGAAACGATGTACTAACGTCGAGGCCTCATCGCCAGTAGTAGGCCAATAGAAGCCAGCTCGAAAAGCCTTGCTTACTAGGTTCCGAGCAGTGACATGATGGCCGCTCATGCCGGAGTGTATCTCCTGAAGCAGGAGTCTTCCTTCTTGCTCTGATATGCATCGTTGGAGGACGCATGTGGTGCTCATTTTATAAAGTTCCCCCTCATGAACCTTGTAGGCTTTAGATTGCCTATGATCTGACGTGCGTCGGTTTGGTTGTCAGGGAGCTCTTTTCGGTGCAGGTACGTGAGGAGCGGCTCGGTCCATGGTGCAATTACTGCCATGACTTCATGTGCGGATGCAATTCCCTGGACCACTGACCTTCCTATGACGGCCTCGTCGTCTTCAGGCGGGGTGTGCTGCCCGACATCGCTTAACTCTAGCGTGCCCTTGCTATCTAGCCAGACTACAGATGGCTTGAAAAGCCACTCGAGGAAGGTGTTGTCTGGGACCTTTTTCCTGTTTGGCACCCAGTCGCGCAAGGATGTGTGTGGCCTGGTTGCTATCGCGGGTATATGCAATTTCATCCCCTCAAACCAAGTCGAGATCTTTATTACGGCGTTCCAGTAAGCTGTCATCTTTGGATCTTTGGCGTCGAAATCACCGTTGACTTGTGAGATGGTGAGGATGGAATCGCCTCGAACCTCCAGGCATTTAACACCCATGGAGAATACTATCCGGAGACCATGTAAGAGGGATTCGTATTCTGCCGCATTGTTGGAGTTTGTGTACATGATTTGTAGCACGTATCAGATGTTGTCTCCCGTGGGCGATGTGAGCACAATGCGGGCCCCTAGGCCAGCGAGCATTTTAGTACCATCAGAATACATGGTCCAATGCGAATGTTGTATTCCCGGGGAGCTCGGCCTCCGTCCATTCAGCCAGAAAGTTGGTCATCACCTGGGATTTAATGGCCCAGCGTGGTTTATAGATGATTTTAAAATGTAGGAGCTCTATGTCCCACTTGGTTATACGCCCTGTTGCATCCCTGTTATTAATTATGTCACTTAATGAGACGTCAGGTGCCATGGTTACCAAACACTCCTGGAAGTTGTGCCGAAGTTTTCATGATGCCATGAAGATGGTTGTCGGGGAAATGACACCTATGGGATCCCAGGTAATCCCTTTCTACGGTTGGCGGGGTGTGGAGCTGCGCAAAGAGCAGGTCTAAAAGATCAACGCGAGGGGATTTTTACCCAGGTTCGGGCCGCAAACGATGCGTAAAACTCTAGTCCCGCTTGTCTGTGTTTATTTGGTGTTCTTGAGTTCTTGAACTAGCTGCAGTGCAAGCCCAGTCCAAAAAGTCCGAAATCCTTCCACAGTATGCCTCGGGCCTCCTTTTATATGTCAACGGGGTCGCCACAGTGGCACACAGGAGGTGGAAAGTATCTACAGTGTACAAGTTTATCGCCTGGCACCGTAGGACAAACACATTTAATGCGCTGCCAACGTGCCCTCTTGATTTATCGGGGATGGCAACGAAGCTCGTCCCGTCCGTCGCCGCCTCGCCTTGCTTCGACGCGCGTCCAAGCCGACAAGGCATGCAGTGCCATGCTGGCTGGCTGGTTACTGAGCTAGTGCGGTGACAGGGTCTTCACGAAGATCTGCATGCCACCACGCGGGTGCTTGACTAGTTGACCTAGAAGCTGCATGCTACCACGCAAGCGCTTGCCTAGTTGGCGGGCTGGTTGCCACGTTAGAACGGCCACGAGGTAGCGAGACATTGGTGGGTGTGGGCCTAGCCGTCGCCCCGCAGATGCTCCCGGCAAGGGTCTTGCCGGGGCCTCATGATCGTCACCGGCAAGGATCTTGCCGGGGTCTTCATCTATCCCCGGCAAGGATCTTGCAAGGGGCCTTCTTCTTCTAGTTCTTATCTAGGCTCGCAGGCCCTTGGTCTTCACAAAGACTGCATGCCACCACGTGGGCACCCTCGAGTCTTCGTCTTGACGTTATCGATGGTTTCAAAGCTCTTAGGCTCAAGGGTGGCGGCCTCGCTGGTGTGCGGCGAATTGCCCCAGCAAGGCTCTTGCCGGGGCTATGTAGGCCGCCTCGGCAAGGGTGTTGCCGGGGGAGATCCATCTTGCCCCTTTGCTCTTCATGCCTCTGATTTGAGTGCTGCCTCAGTAGCCTCGTATCTTTCCTTCCTCTGCCACTCCAAGCATGGTCGTAGGTGTGGCTACGACTACCCGTGCACAAGTAAAGGGGTACAGAAAGGCCCCTACTTTTGTACACCGACAGGAGCCCCCGGGCCTGGGCCACACATAAGCGCGAAGCGTTGTTGGGCCAGGCCCAGAACGGTGCGCGTGCATGCGTGGCAGAGTTTTAACCGTGGTAATTTCTTCACCAGTTGCGCTTCCCCACGACCCGCATTGAGTGCGTGCCATGGGGGTCGTGCGTGGAACGGTCGCAGCGCGTTTCGTCACCTTGTGGTGAATAGTAAAGAGGTAGCCCGCGTCTTCCCCATAAAAAAGGGAAAACTGCAGGGGCACTGCTCATTTACTCTCCACGCCTTTTCCAATCTTGGAACCGCTGTCCCCCTCTTTTTCTCCAAGCACAAATCGAAGCTTTCACCTCCGCTCGCCGCCACCGCACCCCATTGCTCTTGATCCCTCACCCACTCTCAGCCGCCATGGCGCCCAAGTCAGGCAAGGGCAAAGGAGCGGCCAAGGATGCCATAGGGAAGGAGGCGCCAGAGAGTGAGTTGGTGGAGATGCGGACCTAGTACGCCCTCTTCACCTTGACGGTCGACGCACTCACCCTCAAGGAGAAGTTCATGCCCCTGTGGGGAAGGGAGACGTCAGGGCATCCCGCCACGCGCATCATCCCGGCCTCCTTCGCCAAGGCCGATCCAAACCGGTATCCTTTCTTTGTCGACTATTTCTCCTGCGGGCTCTGCCCCCCTTTCTCATATTTCTTCAACGACATCATGCACACCTACGGCTTCCACCTTCTGGACTTCATGCCGAATGATGTGGCGTGTATGGCCTTCTTTGCCCACCTTTGTGAGGGCTTCCCCGGAGTGCACCCTAGCACGACGCTCTTCCGCCATTACTTCACCCCTCACATCCAGCCAGGGAGTGCCATCTCTGGTTGCATCACCTGGATCCCGAGGACCCAGAATAGGGGCACGTACCCGGAGGGTGCCTAGAAGGAGAGGTGAGACGAGTGGCGGGGCCGGTGGTGCTGGATCGAGGAGACAGATCCGCAGGAGTTCTGCCAGGTCCGTTGGAGGCCGACAACAAGGACTGGGGCAAGCTCGACGCCGACGACGAGAAGCTCACGGTTGCCATCACTAGGATCCATCGCCTCACCTCGGCCGGGCTCACTCTCGAGATGATCGGGGCTGACTTCATCCGCCGCCGGATTGCTCCGCTGCATAATAAGGGGAGGCCGGCCTGGGATTTCGGGAACTCGGCCGATATCATGAGGCTCCGCCCCGGCCTGAACCACAACTTCATGGTGGTGTAGCATGCTCATCTTTGCCAGAGGCTTTTTTAGCTCAAGGTTGATGAGGTCAGTGGGGTCGAGAGGACCGGCAAGGCTGAGAAGACCAGCAAGTCTCTATTTGGGTTGCCAGCGGGAGTGGTCCTGTTGAGCAACAACTCTTGCCAGACCGCCATCATCGCCATGATGCCGGTTTTCAATGGGCACGGCCTCGATCCGACCTGGGTTGAGCCAACGGCGGAGCTGGTGCAGGCATTCTTCGACAACTTGTCGGAGAGGTATGTTCACGAAAAGCCACGGCTCATCCGCGACACCACCGAGGAAGAGCTAGCATACATTGCCACTAGGGCGGAGGAGGCAGAACTTGCCGAGGAGGCCGACATCCTTGGCACCGTGGAGGACGAGGCCGACATGGCCGCAAAAGAGAAAGAGTTCGCCGAGTGGATGGGGTCTGCTGGGGAACCCAGCGGCGCTGAGGTTCCCCTCGTTGAAGAAGCAATCGAGGAGTCGGCCGAAGAGGAGACCGAGGCGGATGACTCCTCGGCCTCGGGGAGGAAATGCATCCTGCGAAGGGCTAGCTCCGGCGAGCCGGTCCGGCCCGGCAGGGCCACGCAGCGGCGACAAGCCCAGGCGCAACCCATGCACCAGACGAGGGCTACGACAGCGAAGAAAGTCGTGGCCGCCGCGTCTTCCTCATCCAAGGGGCATAGGACCCCATCCCCTTCTCCCCCTCTTGCGGGTGCCGCCCCGGAGGCCGACTTCGACCTTGGGTCCTTTAGATCGAAGAGCAAGAGGAGGCCAGTGGAGGAGGACAAGTAAGCATCTTGCCCCTCATCATTTCCCGACCCTCTGCCCGTGCCATCTTTCCCTGACTTGATCTTATCTTTGCAGTGACACGGAGACGCTAGCCCAGAGGGTGGCGAAGAGAGCCAAGGCTTTGACGGGTGTCCAGCCCCTGGCGAGCGCTCCACCCACGCCGGCATTGGTGGTGATCAGCCCGGACAACAGCCCTCGGTGCAGCCCCCGCTTCGGTCCCTAGCGTGAGTTCATTATTCACTCTCCCGTCGACGGGTGCTGGGGGGGTGCGTCCTTGGTTCTGACCTTGCCGGGTTCGCAGGAGGAGAGCGGCAACACGAGGAGCCGCTGAGGGCCACCCTCGACACGCCGCCCCCATCGACCACACCAGCCAAAGGGGCGTCCCCGGCTAGGGCACCTTCCGCCGAGCCCACAAGAATGGAGGAGGAGGAGGCAAGCATGGGTACTGGCGGCTCCGCCCCGGCAACGAATGTTGGCGGGGAGGGAACCACTTCTCCTCAGCTCGGCACGGGTAAGCTGCCTGGCTCCCGTCCCCCGCCATCTCTGCTACGTGGTGTTCTCTTGTTTCTTTGATCTGATCTTTGATTTTGGCCCCGCTTCATTCTCCTTTCTGGTTTCCAGACCCTCCTTTGACGGACCAGGTGGACGTCGACGCCGTCATTGAGGAGGTCGCCAAGGATGTCGAAGCTGAGGCCACCAGGATCGCGGCTGAGGAAGCCACCAAGTCTGCTACCGAGGAGGCCGGCAAGGGGCCTACCGGGAGCCCGGCGAGGCTGCTGCCGTGGAGGCCATCAAGGGTGCCACCGAGGAGGCCGCCAAGGGGCCCACCGGGGAGGCCGGCAAGGCCGCTGCCGAGGAGGCCGCCAAGGAGCCCGCCGGGGAGGGGGTGGCCGATGACCAACCTTCCTCCCCCGCAGTCGCCGCCCCCGGCAAGCACTTGAAGGTGGGCGATGATTTGTTCATCAGCCTCCCGGGGATGGCAAGCACTAGAGTGCCAGCCGAAGGGGAGGTTTTCGACGATGAGGCCCTCGCCGCTGCTGGGCTCCAGGTTGTTGATGAACCGAGCGCCAACAGCAGTTGGTCCCAAGAGGAGCAGCTCCTCCGGGCCATGAGCACCAATTTCCAGAACCTTGAGGCACTCCACCATGCCCGCCAGGATAAGCTGAACTCCAGGATGGCGGCTGTGGACAAGGCGGATGTGGATTTTCAGGAGCGCATTGCCCAGACACAAGTCTGGTTCGGCGAGGCCCGGGAGGAACTGAGGACCGCACAGGGTGAGCTGGATGAGCGCAAGCGAGAGCTCCTCCTGAAGCAGGCCAATATCGAGAAGGCCCAAGAGGCGGCGAAGGAACAGGCCGCCAAGGACGAAGCTGACCGGAGGCAGCAGAAAGCTCTGCTGGACACTCAAGAGGAGGACCTCGTTGCCCGTGAGCAGGCGCTTGCCGCCATGCTCCGCGGCAAGGACGAGGAAATCGGGAAGATCGTCATGCGGCGGACCTAGGAGTTGGAGCAGAAGCACAAAGACACACTTGATGCTCTAGCCCTGGACCAAGACGGCAAGGTGGAGAAGCTGGAGCTGGAGCCGGAGGGGCTGAAGAAGGAGATCTCGGAGCTGATGGAGGAGAGGGACACGGCCAGCACGGACTCCTCTCATTGGCGGATGCACTTTGATGGCTCGAAGATGCGCACCGGTCTGGGAGCCGGCATCATCCTCACTTCTCCCAAGGGCGACAAGCTCAAGTACACATTGCAAATTAACTTTGCTGCCTCCAACAACGTGGCCGAGTACGAGGCACTCGGCCACGGGCTCCCACAGGCCAAAGAAATTGGCATCTGCCAAGTGCTGTGCTATGGCGACTCGGACTTGATGGTCCAGCAGTCGTCTGGCGACTAGGACGCCAAGCATGCAAACATGGCAAGCTACCGCTTCCTCGTCCAGCAGAGCAGCGGATATTTTGACGGGTGTGAGTTCCTTCACGTGCCACGGGCCGACAACGAGCAAGCAGATGCCCTGGCACGGATCGGCTCCACCAGGAAGGCAATACCAGCCGGCGTCTCCCTCCAGTGTCTCCGCAAGCCGTGTGTCAAGCCTTCGCCAAAATCAGAGTCCATCTTCGTGCCGGATGCTCCCGGAACAGTCGGATCGGGCTCGGGGGCTGTAGCAGCTGGCCCGGGGACTTCGGCAGGCGCCTCGGGGACTCCAGCAGTTGCACCCGGCCCGGGGGCTACAGCAGCCAACCCGAGGACTTCGACAGGCGGCTCGGGGACTGCAGCAGTCGCATCCGGTCTGGGGACTTTAGAACCCGGCCAGGGGGCTGCCGCAGGCGGCCCGGGGACTCCAACAACGCAGCGAGCGGCGGCCGACTCCAACCCGCTGCCTCCGAACCAAACCGCGCTGGTACCAGTGGCCGTGATGACTGTGGTAGAAGCACCATCATGGGCGCAGCCCATCCTCAACTTCCCGGTGAGTGGAGAGCTACCAACCGACGAGATTTTGGCCCGATAGGTGCAACGCCGGGCAGCAACCTACACAATAGTCAACAGAGAGCTCGTCGCACGTAGTGTGACTAGCGTGTTCCAACACTGCATAGAGCCAGAAAAGGGCAAAGCAATCCTTGGAGATATCCATCAAGGCGAGTGCGGCCACCATGCGGCCTCCAGATCCCTTGTCGCCAAAGCTTTCTGCCACAGTTTCTTCTGGCCGACTGCTTTGGACGACGCCAAGGACTTGGTCAAGAACTGCAACGGATGCCAATGTTTCAGCTCCAAGCAACACCTATCGGCTTCTGCACTCAAGAACATCCCCATCACTTGGACTTTCGCCGTCTGGGGGCTGGACATGGTGGGCCCATTCAAGACAGCACGCGGCGGCATGACCCATCTGCTTGTCGCCGTGGAAAAATTCACCAAGTGGATTGAAGCGAAGCCAATCAAGAAGCTGAATGGTTCGACTGTTGTGACTTTCATCGCAGACATCACCGTCCGCTATGGTGTACCACACAACATCATCACCGACAATGGCACAAACTTTGCCAAAGGCGCCTTGGCCCGTTTATGTGCGACGCAGGGCATCCGACTGGACTTAGCGTCCGTTGCCCATCCGCAGTCAAACGACCAAGTCGAGCGAGCAAACGGCCTCATCTTGTCCGGCATCAAGCTTCAATTGGTCGAGCCGCTAGAGCGCTTGGCCGGCTGCTAGATCGACGAGCTGCTAGCCGTCCTCTGGAGTCTTGGGACCACGCCGAACAAATCAACCGGCTTCACTCCCTTCTTCCTCCTGTACGGGTCCGAGGCCATCATCCCAACTAACATTGAGTTTGACTCACCTTGCGTCACCATGTACACGGAGGCGGTGGTGAGGGAAGCACGAGAAGACAATGTCGACTTGGTGGAAGAGGGCTAGCTGCTAGCACTCAGCCGCTCCGCCATCTACTAGCAGGGCCTGCTGTAAGTGCATCTAGTGCCACCCCTAGTTGGTTTTGGAGTATTGACGACAAACCTAGTTGAGGGACTAATGTGTTTGTGTGAGAATTGCAGGAAAACACAGGTAGAAGTCCCTCATTGATTCGGTTTCACTACCAGAGATGACCCCTAAAAATGTACGAAGACATTGAAGACAATGGTGGTTTATGAAGATATTCATATTGAAGACAATGACATGAGAAGACTCCCTATGAAGCTTTTGGAACTCGAAGACCTAGATCCTTCGTAGTTTTATTTCATTCATGTTGTGTCATAGGAACCACCGTACTGTTAAGTGGGGTCGAAGAGAACCAGTCAGAATGACTGAAGTGATGCCAAATTCAAATCCTATGTCTTCGAGCGAAGACTATGAGAGAAAATCTTGTCCAGAGTCAGACAAGTCAGCTTTACTTGTAGCCCAAGTAAAGTTGCCGTGTGAGTTCGAAATCCGACCGTTGGTACACGTGTCAGTTCCTTAGTGACCCAGGGTCATTTCGGACAGATCAGGTCGGGTTGCCAAGTGGCTATAAATAGTCCACCCCCCACAACCTTAAACGGTTGGCTGCTCAGATTTCAGTGCACGGCTTTTGTCGTTTGAGAGCAACCCACCTCGAAGCCTTTGAAAGAAAAATTCCCAGTGAGGAGAAAAGCCCTAACCACCCAGAGCCAGAGTAAATTGGGCATCACTTAAGTCTTCGTGTCTGTGTGATCTGAAGACTTATTACACTTGAGGACTGTGCATCCTCCAGACGGTTAGGCGTCGCGTTCTGAGCATCCAAGAGAAATTGTGGATTGCCAGTGAACGAGGTCTGTGAAGGTTTGGGAGTCTACCTTGAAGACTTACCAGAGTGATTGGGTGAGGTCTGTGTGACCTTAGCTCAAGGAGAAAACGGTGAGGACTGGGTGTCTTGGACTAAGTGTCCTTGACTGGGTGTCCGGGTCTGTGTGTCCTTTGGTTTAAATACCTAGCCGCTCCAACCAGACGTACAGTTGTCACAACAACTGGAACTGGTCCAACAAATCATTGTCTTCAACGTGTCACTGGTTTCATCTTCACTTCCCTTCACTTACAGTTATTCATTGTGAAGCCATTGCATGCTTGCTTTATCTTTTGTCTTCACAACTTGAATGTATGATCTGTTCGGCTTCATAACTTCTTCCTACCTGATCCTTATTACACTGAAGCTGTTTGTCATTGCGCTTTCACTCTATTGAATACATGACCATGGCTGGTCTAGTGTAATCTAACTTCCGCTTCATAGAAATAGGCATAATCTTCACTGTTTGTCTTCATAACTCTCACGTTTTGAAGACTTTCATAAAAATCGCCTATTCACCCCCCCTCTAGTCGATATAACGCACTTTCAATTGGTATCAGAGCAAGGTGCTCCCTTGTTCTGTGTGATTCGGTTTAACCACCTGGAGTTTTAGCTATGTCGACTACAGGGATAATCAAAGTCTCCGCTGCTTGCCCCGTCTTCGGTGGAACTGAATATCCCTACTGGAAGAATAAGATGCGCATGCATCTTGAAGCCATTGACATCGACCTATGGTATGTCGTCGAGAACGGTGTTCCCAAGGCTGGAGAAGGTGTCACTGCTGCTGATGTCAAGAAGTTCACTCAACTGGACTCCACTGCCAAGAATATCATATGTGGTCATCTGACCAAAGGACAGTATGGCCGTGTGAGTGCTTTGAAGACATCCAAACTAGTCTGGGACTGGCTCTCAAAAGTCAATGAAGGCATCTCAACCCAGAGAGATCAAAGAATCAGTGTTCTTCGCAACCTCTTCAACCGCTTCAAGCGAAATGACAATGAGAATGTCCAGCACACATTTGACCGGCTCACTGACATCACAAATGAGCTTCAAGCCCTCGGGGCCACTGAGATCACCAAACATGAAATCGTCAAGACGCTGCTGAGATCACTTGATAGTTCGTTTGACATCCTGGCCCTGATGATTCAAGAACGTCCTGATTTCAAGACACTCGATCCATCTGACATACTTGAGAGGCTCAACACACATGAGTTTCAACTTTCTAAGAAAAGAGATATCTACGGCCCAAACTATGGGCGAACTCATGCCTTGAAGGCAAAAGCTGTCTCCTCATCTGAAGAAGAATCTGACTGCAGTTCTGATGATCCTGAAGACATTGGAAGAGAACTTGCAATGCTAGTAAAGAAGTTCCAAAAATTCACTAAGAAGAAAGGCTTCAGGAAATCTTCACGATCAAGCTCAAGGAATGATGAAGCTTCTGCTCATGACTACAAGAAGAAAACATGTCACAAGTGCAAGAAAACTAGACACTTCATCTCTGAGTGTCCACAGTGGGAAAATGAGAACAGAAGGAAGAAGAAGAGCAAGGAATATGATTCTGACGACAAGAAGAAGAAGAAATACTCAAAGTCTTCTTCCAAAACTTCATCAAAGTCTTCATCACACAAGAAGAGCTCATCTGGCAAGGCACGTGCGTTTGTTGGAAAGGAGATGGATTCAGAGGAGGAGCCCGCATCTGAGGAGGCAGAGGTGGAGTCTGAGGAGGAGTCTGATTCTGGCATTGCGAGTCTGGCTACAGCATACGTCGCCAAGTCCATCTTCAATACTGAAGACAATGACTGCATCACCGACACCGACGCAAATGACAAGAACGACTCCACTCCTACCTACTGCTTCATGGCACGCGGTGCCAAGGTAAACACACGCACTACTCGCTATGAAACATCTAGTGACGATGACTCTGAATGTGATTCAAAACCTAGCTACAAAACACTTGCTAAAATTGCAACTGAACAACAGAAAGCTATGGAACATATTCAAAAATTGTTAGACAGAAGCGATGATCTGTTGGGTGCTGAAATGACTCGATCTGAATCCTTAATTGAAGACATAAAAAACCTTCACGTTAAGTATCAGGAACTTGAAGATCATCATGATACTCTCTCAACAACTCATGAAAAGCTTTCCTATGATTATCTTCAAAGGAAGCAAGAACTTGAGAAATTGTGGGTGGCTCATGAAGATCTTCAAAAGGAAAACGAGTCACTTCGCGCTGAACAGATCAGTCCCGCTCAGGAAGGATTTGAACCACCATGTCTTAAATGCATTGAGCGTGATAATGCTGCTTCTGTTGCTGAATGTTCCACTGCTACTACTGTTTCAATATCTTCAACTGTTGACGTGGTAACTAACCCCTCTGCTGAGGATACCACTGCTATTGCTGATGAGAATGCTAGGTTGAAGACATTGCTTGAAACAGGGATGTACAAAAGTCTGAAAGGGCATCAGACATTATGTGATGTCCTTAAGAAGCAGATTCTGAACCGAAACCCTAGGAAATAGGGTGTTGGGTTCATGAGGAAAATTAATGCAGATGGGTCTTACTGGAAACCTGAGCAGTACCCCAAAACCACATGGGTTGCTGCAAAGGAATCCTCAGCAGATCCATCCAATCTGTCTGGCTTCACTTGTGCTAACCCAATCATCATTGATGAATCCTTTGATGCAAACTATAAACTGTTTAAGAATCAGAATGATGAAGTGTTTGCCAGGTACATTGGTACTAACTGCAGGAATGGACCGCCTATGAAGAAGATCTGGGTTCCGAAAACATGTCTGGAAAATCTTCCTGTGAATGTCTTCATGACACCTCACTTGAAGAAGACAAACCTCAGACCAAGGGCTTCATATGGTCCAAATGCTTCATACAAACAGGGGACTCACCTGAGTCGCACTAACGCAAATGTTTTGCAGGGGAACCATACTCAGGCATATGAATATGAGAGTGGTTCGTCGAACCGTCATGTTCATATGATCAAAAATTATTCTGCTTATTCCTATGAGTATTATTGTCCACCTGCTAGACTGTTTGCTAAGGTTTCAAAGCCAAAATTCTCAGATGCTGCACTTAGACTTATAGCTTCTAAGCCACCCTTGAAGATGTGGGTGGTTAAGAAAGCTTAACTCTCCTTTGCAGGGAAAGGTCTCCAGCACAAAAACAAAATCTTCTGATGCTATTGCTGGGGACCATAAAAATCTTGTGGGGCGCAAGATAAAATGCCCAAATGGCATCATTATGTACTTCGTTCCTGAATCGCATGCTACTCTCCCCATTAGTCCTAATCTGGATCTAAGTTTTCATAACCCACTGGCTCGTCAAATGTTTATGCTTCACAACACTCTTCGTGAAGCCTATCCCCCTAACTGCACTATAGGGTACGATACCAGCGACTTCAAAGTCTTCAGAATGGATTATTGACAGTGGGTGTACAAATCACATGACTGGCAGAAGAAGCCTTCTTATGGACTCAACTTTACGTCCATCCAACAAGAGCCACATTACATTCGCTGACACTGGTAAAAGTAAGGTATTGGGTCTAGGTAGAGTTGCAATCTCAATGGATCAACACATGGATAAAGTCATGCTTGTTGAATCCCTTGGCTTCAACTTAATGTCTGTCTCAATGCTTTGCGATTTGAATATGATTGTAATGTTTGGCAAATATCGCTGCCTGGTGCTAATGGAATCTGACAAATCTCTAGTGTTTGAAGGGTATAGGAAAGGTGATTTGTATGTGGTAGATTTCTCAGCAGGACCACAACTTGCAGTATGTCTTCTTGCAAAAGCTTCAGAATGCTGGCTTTGGCATCGAAGGCTTGGGCATGCTGGCATGAGGAACCTCCACACCCTTGCGAAGAAAAAGCACGTCATAGGCATCGAGGGCGTCAAGTTTAAGAAAGATCACTTATGCGGTGCTTGTGAAGCAGGGAAGATGACAAGGGCAAAACATCCTTCGAAGACAATCATGACTACTACACAACCCTTCGAACTGCTTCACATGGATCTTTTCGGTCCCACTCACTACTCAACTTTTACTACTTCTGCATGCCTCTATGGCTTCGTAATTGTTGATGATTATTCTAGATATACTTGGGTGCACATAATCCTTTACAAGACTGAAGTGCAGGATGTCTTCAGACGCTTCGCAAATCAAGCTATGAACAATTTTGGCGCCAAGATAAAGCACATCAGAAGTGACAATGGCACTGAATTCAAAAACACTGGTCTTGATACATATCTGGACACCTTGGGCATCACACATGAATTCTCAGCTCCATACACGCCACAGCAGAATGGCGTCGTCGAACGCAAGAACAGAACACTCATTGAGATGGCCAGAACAATGCTAGATGAATACAAGACTCCAAGAAAATTCTGGACTGAAGCCATTGATACTGCATGCCATACAATCAATCGTGTTTATCTTCACAAGCTCCTGAACAAGACATCCTATGAACTCCTAACTGGCAAGAAGCCAAATGTCAGTTATTTCAGAGTATTTGGCGCAAAATGCTGGATCAAGGACCCACACCACACCTCAAAGTTTGCACCAAAAGCACATGAAGGCTTCATGCTTGGATATGGAAAGGATTCGCACTCCTACAGAGTCTTCAATCTCTTCCACTACAAAGTGGTTGAAACAGTGGATGTGCGATTTGATGAAACCAATGGATCACAAAGAGAGCAATTGCCAAATGTGCTAGATGAAGTTCTAGCAAATGAATCAATCAAGCTTATGGGAACTGGAGAAATTGTACCTTCTGAAGCTCAACCTGAAGAAGAACTTATCATCTCAGCACCTGATCCACATGAAGACAATGCTCAGCCTGAAGACATACCTTCAAATGACCACATGGATCAGCAAGAGCAAAGTCTTCGCCCCACACACCCTCGTGTTGCAAATGAAGTACAAATTGACAAAATACTGGACAGCATCAATGCACCTGGTCCACTCACTCGTTCAAGGGCAACTCAGCTAACAAACTTCTATGGGCATTTCGCTTTTGTCTCAATATCAGAACCCAAGAAAGTTGAAGAAGCCTTCATGGAACCTGAATGGATTCAAGCTATGCAAGAAGAGCTTCAACAGTTTGAGCTGAATAATGTATGGGAGCTGGTTAAGCGTCCTGATCCACAGAAGCACAACATAATAGGCACCAAATGGATATACCGCAACAAGCAAGATGAGCATGGTCAAGTTGTCAGAAACAAAGCTCGTCTAGTTGCTCAAGGATATACTCAAGTGGAGGGCATTGACTTCGATGAAACATTTGCTCCTGTGGCTAGGCTTGAAGCCATACGCATACTGCTGGCCTATGCAAATCATCATAACATACTTCTATATCAAATGGATGTGAAAAGTGCCTTTCTCAATGGCAAGATTGAAGAAGAAGTGTATGTTGCACAACCACCTGGCTTTGAAAATCCAAAACATCCTGATATGGTATACAAGCTCAACAAGGCACTGTATGGCCTCAAACAAGCCCCTAGGGCCTGGTATGATACACTCAAGTACTTTCTGAAAAGCAAAGGCTTCATACCTGGTTCCCTGGATCCCACTCTTTTCACGAAGACATATGATGGTGAACTGTTTGTGTGCCAAATATATGTGGATGACATTATCTTCGGCTGCACCAATCAGAAGTATAGTGAAGAGTTTGGATATATGATGCAAGAGCAATATCAGATGTCCATGATGGGGGAGCTGAAGTTCTTCCTCGGTCTTCAAATACGGCAACAACGCAACGGCATATTCATATCTCAAGAGAAATATCTTAAAGAGTGCCTGAAGAAGTTCGGTATGCAAGGCTGCAAAGGCTTCACAACACCAATGCCAGCCAAGCATCATCTGGGTCCCGACGACAATGGTAAAGAGTTCGATCAAAAGGTATACCGCTCCATGATTGGGTCTTTGCTTTATTTATGTGCATCTAGGCCAGATATCATGCTTAGTGTTTGCATGTGTGCTCGATTTCAAGCGACACCAAAGGAGTCGCATCACTTAGCTGTGAAGCGAATTCTTCGATATTTGGCTCATACCCCAACTCTAGGATTATGGTATCCAAAGGGCTCAGAGTTTGATATGGTTGGATTTTCGGATGCTGATTATGCTGGTGACAAAGTTGATCGCAAATCTACATCAGGCACATGTCATTTTCTGGGACGATCACTTGTATGTTGGTCTTCAAAGAAGCAGAACTGTGTATCTCTCTCCACTGCTGAATCTGAATACATTGCTGCTGGATCTTGCTGCGCTCAGCTTCTGTGGATGAAGCAAACACTCAAGGATTATGGCATTCATCTGAAGCAAGTGCCACTTTACTACGACAACGAAAGCGCCATCAAGATTGCCAACAACCCAGTTCAGCACTCGAAGACAAAGCACATTGAAATTCGTCATCACTTTCTCAGAGATCATGTTGTGAAGGAAGACATTGATATCATACACGTCAACACTGAAGAGCAATTGGCAGATATCTTCACAAAGCCCTTGGATGAGAAGAGATTTTGCAAGTTACGGTGTGAGCTAAATATCTTGGAATCCTCAAATGTCCTGTGATCAGGCACACATCCTAACACTTATGCATATTGATGACTTAGATGTGCAACACACGAAGTAGCGTATATCTTCAATCAATGAAGACATACATACTAAGTGTGAATACATTAATGTGGAATTTGACTTCGGAGCGCCACGATAATTGTGCGCCGTGTCTGGGTCTAATACTTCCTATACGGTGGGTAACGCCACCACCAAACGTTCCATTTTGAAGTGTTTCTCTCATGGCGTCACCTCTCAATGTCTTCACAATTGGTTTGGCTTCATTCTCTGTATGTCTTCATGATTATCTTCACTGCATTGATTATATGGATATATATGTACTGATGTTCTGTCCTCTACAGCATTCACTTATAGCTATGTCTTCTTGGTTGAATCTTTTGAACTAAGTGAATGTGATCGGACCCTAACCTCTCTATGCTTTCTATCTCAAACTCTATCTCTCCAAGTCATATGCATTCTATTGAAACTGTCGAATGTCTTCACTGTGTCCTTGTCAGCCGAAGACATTGAGACAACCATAAAAGTCAGTTTTAATGCTCATTCCTCCACATAAGATCCGGAGAAGCAGGAACGACCGCCCGATAATTTAGGCGTGCGTGGGACGTGGAACAAATCCCAATCGTCCTCTAACTGGCCACGCGTACCTCAAATGCGAACCGCCAGGGGTACCTGCGTAATAGCGCAGTGCCGCCTCTATCCCTATAAATATACGATTCACTGCGGTCATTATCTCCTTCTTCCACCCTCGCACGAACCCTAGCGCCACCGCTAGCACTCGACGACGCCGGCGACGAAGCGCTTCACTGCCGCAACCTCTCCGACGCCGTTTTCACGCCGACAGCGGACATCACTTTCTCCGCCGTCGCCGTAGGTGTCTTCCGTCGCCAAGTTAGGGCACGGAGGATCGAACTGCTCGGCCTCAACTCTCACTTCGTCTAGCAGTTCCAAGTGTGGTAAATAAAACCTCTTTTTACAGCTTCTTTTGATCCCTACAGTTCAGTCACTTTCTGCCATAAGAAGTTTCTCTTCACACCAGTTAAATCTCTCGCTGCATCTCATAACATGCCTAGTATATTCACTTGTGCTTCATAAAGTAGTTAGATTCCTCACTTGTACTGATCTATGGGTTCGTACAAATCTGGAACCAACTTCTTATCTATAAGTGAATGTCTTCGCATAATGAGGTCAATGTCTTCTAAACCGATTTATCTTCAAAATCTTCTGAGAATGCATATGACCTCTTCCCCTTCCCTCGCACCTTAATGCTGTCACAGGTACATGTCCGTGGGAGAATCCTTTGGTTCTCATAGTCTGCATTCATTTGCAGAGTACTTGCAGCATCACATCAACTCTCCTGAAGCCAGTTCTTGCAAAAGGAAGCCTTTGAAGCCTTTGAACATCTTGAAGCCTTCCAAGTTATTCATGGCTTCAGAAACAGCAGCAAGGAAGGGAGGCAGACAGCGACGTGGTGAAACGTCCAAAGATCTGCCTGATGAATTGGCAGAGATGTACAAAACTGATCCTGAAGAAAGCTATGGTCAGCGCAAGACACGAATCCAATGGATTCGAAGATATTGGGCAGAGCAATGGTTCCACTACCACTTCATCACTCAGGAATATGCAGAGAAGTGCGCCATCAAGAGACCGTGGGGAGATGTACTATACAAAAATCTCCTACCCAGGTCCAGAGTCGAAGCCATTGCTCAAGGCTTCTATCCATGCATGGTGAGAGGACCACAGCCAGCTGAGGCACATCCGTCATCACTTCTCTGGTGCCGCGATGATAATCTCTTCAAGCGCAACTTTCAGTTTGCACAACAGTCAGCGAAGATAAACAAGAAGAAATTTGGGCTTGACTTCAACCCTGGTCCCTCCTCACCAAGGGCAGATGGCACACGCAACGCTGATCCCAATATCATCGGGCCGTATGCCAATCTTGCAGGCCTCATCACTCGCATCCTAGTCCAAGGGACTGCTGTGAATGACCCTCCAGCAGATACTGAGTCAGATGACGCCCCTGCTGCTCCGAAGCCAAAGCAGAAGAAGCCAAAAGCTCCAAAAGCTTCAAAGCCAGCCGCTTCTCCCAAGATCGCAAGAGTGAAGCCTTTAGCAACTGCACCTCCTGAAGCCAGTGTGCAGTCAGAAGGCTTATCACGAGTGTCCAAGCCCCAAGAAGCCAAGAAGCCTCAGCCACACACAGGCAAAGAGCTCACAGCTGCTGACATTCTGCGCTGCGAAGCCATTGATCTCTCAAGCGATGAAGATCTTGGAGATGATGCTCTTGAGCAGCTCATCAAGAGCAAGGAGGAGGCTGAAATCTTCAACAATCTGCCTCTGTTTGATGTCGCCATCATCCACAACTTCATCGATGAATGGTTTGACACACCAGACATAAGCTTCAATGATCTGCAGCTACCCATAGGCCTCAGCGTTGCCTTTCAAGGTGCAATTGCTTCAGAACTTGCAATAGCCCAGCGAATTGTAGAACTGAAGCAGAAAATTGATTATGAAAAGGCTCAGTTCAAGAAGCACGTGGCCAAGCTCAGTGTGCAAGAAGTGAAAAACTTCAAAGATCATGTTGCACGAGCTGAAAGAGAGCTTCCTGAAGACGCGTGCGAAGCTCAAGGCTCGCGAGAACGCATGAAGACTTTGGCTGATCGCTGCGTGCAGGCCTACAATGAGGCAGAAAAGCGCAAGGCACTTGGGCGTCCCGGCATTGACCCCAGGATGGCCGCGAAGAAGAAAAAGAAGGCGGCTGTGCCCGAACCTGAAGCGCCAAGGTCAGAACCTGATGCTCCGATTGTCTTCCCCGCTGCAACGACTGGCTCGAAGCCAAAGAGTCGATCAACCGCCTCACAGCACAAGAAGACACGGACTGCAGAGGCTAAAGCTAAGAAGAGAAAACATTCTGAAGCCTCTCCTTCTGAACCCATCATCAAGAAGCGCAAGACCAAGAAATCTCGGGCTGCTCCCACAGAGCCCCTGATAGTTGAACCACTCTGCGTCCGCTATCCTGACGCAGATCGTCAGTTGACAGTGCATGAGCCTGCTTACATAGAGGCTCCGCACGCTGAAGACATTCCAGCAGCCAACCCCAATGCTGCTGAAGACATTGGTCCCCAAGACAATGTGCAAGGTGATGCAGCCCTTCCTCAGCTTGAGACAAGCGAACAGATCAGTATTGGTCGTCCATTGACGCCAATCACACAAAATGCGTCGTGGGCAGATCGCCCACAGGAGGAAGATGAGCCCCAACCCACTGCAACTCACACGCCTACACTCCATAGGCTTCGCAAAGGGCCAAGGGCTCAGGCTGCTGAAGACATTCCGGCTGCATCAGCCGAAGAGCAAGCAGAAATACCACAAGCTCCAACTCCCCCGCACCAACAAGAAGCAGTTCTCAAGGAGAACGTGCCTGAAGCTGAAAATGTTGAGGCTGCCACAAACAACGCCGAAGCAAATGTGGAGCCCTCCCCAACAACAGCTTCAGAAGACACCGAAGCTACTGCTCCTGAACATTCTGTGCCTGAGTCTGCTGCCGGACCACAATTCAACTATCATATTGCGCACAGGCCCCAGGTCCAGAAGCCGATCCCACGACTACCAAGGTTCCCAGGTCCTGCATCAGCTCCTGGTTCCTTCAACATCAACGGCTTCAGGGCAGATAACACGTTTTTCGACCGCTCCAAGAACCCTTATTCAAGGGAACGGATTGTATCAGATAGGTTCTGGAGCCATCAACAGCGCAGCTATTATTCATGCATCCTCTACAACCAAGGCCGCATCTTTCCTCACAAGCGCCTTGAGGTTGAAGCTGTTGCAGGTCTGCCTGGTCTGGAAGAAGCACTGGATTGCTTCAAGCAAGTGGGTTTGCTGCCATTTATCACTGACGAAGAGCACTGGAACGAAGAGCTTCTGCTCCAGTTCTATGCCACTTTGCATATCAAAGGCTATAACAGAGATCCGAAGACATGGATCCTGGAGTGGATGACAGGCAATATCCATCATGAAGCCAATGCTTTCGACCTAATTGAGCTTACCGGCCTTCCCACTCCTGGCGAATTCTTTGAAGAAGGGTGCCAACTCCATGCTGAAGCAATTGAGAGCATATTTCAGCGTCCTGAGCCAGATATGAGTCAGATGCTCTCAATGATGAAGCCATTTCCTCCAAATGCACCCTATCCAACTAGGTTCTTCGTTGAAGACTTAGAGTACCTGCCCAGAACAATATATCACATCATAAGGCGGACTCTATGGCCTGTCAAGGGACACTCTCGATATGCAACGATTGATGGTGCAATGAAGACTCTCATCTTCTGCATTCTTCATGGCAAATGCTTCAATGCACAGGATCTCTTCATCCGTCAATTTGCAGCGTCTGCTTCAGAACTGTTTGGATTAAAGTTTTATGCTCCTTGGGTTATGAGGCTGATCAAGCTTCACTCTGCAATCTCCTATCAACCCTCAGCCCGCAATCATAGGATATTTTTGCCAGATGTGGACACATCTGCTGAAGCAATATATCCAGAGCCGGCCAAGCAACCACTAAGTCTTCAGAATGCAGAACACCAGAGCTTCACTCAAAATATTGAAGGTGTTGAAGCTCTCTCCCGAGTGTATCCAATGGCTGGCACCACACGTGCCCCTGCATCAACTGAAGCCACCAACAGCACAGCTGCAAAGAGACCCAAGAAGCGCGCTCGTGCACTCAATGACAGAGAGCTTCTTGTGGCTCTTCACCAAAAGCAAGATAGGCATCACGACTGGCTCAAGAGGCAGATGAGA
Organism: Triticum urartu; assembly: GCF_003073215.2. Lineage (NCBI taxonomy): Eukaryota > Viridiplantae > Streptophyta > Magnoliopsida > Poales > Poaceae > Triticum > Triticum urartu. The sequence continues at coordinate 314,262,349 of NC_053028.1, read as the reverse complement.
AGCATCATGCAAGACGTCAATCGCATCAGAAATATGGCAACCAAGAATGCATTTGTCACACACGAGACCTGTCGCCGCACTTGGAAGGGCCTCACCATGATGTGCCCTGAAGCTGAACTGCATGAGGATGGCTTCACAGAGCACTTCAAATTTGACTCCACGCCTCCAAGAAGAGCGGTGATGCGCAGCACACCATCACTTGAAGAGTCAGAGTTCTCTTCTTCTGCTGCCACCGTGTCTGCCCGGATTATTGAAGAAGAAGACGACGCGACATCATCTCCACCTGCTTCAACGCGCGTCGAATCTGCACCAAGCTCGTCTGCACCGCCGCCAAACAACTCCACCGACCCTGCTGCGCCTGGGAACGCGTAGAAACCTCTATGTCTTCAAACCTTTTTGGTCATCACTGACAAAAGGGGGAGAAGCATATGATGGTTATAGTCTTCAAGCGGGTCACTATGGGCGGGTGCCTTCATATTTGCTACATTTTGCTTCGTGCTTACAACTCCCGTTTTTTTGCTACATTTGCTTCATTGAGTTGTAACACTTAGCCTTGATGGTCGTCTGCTACCTGTTTGTCACTCCGTTTTGCGAAGATAAATTCCGCATGTGCGACGATAAATTCCGCACTCATCTCATTCTGCAGACGTCCATTTTCCATTATGCATGTCATTATCTTCATATACTTTCACATGCATAGTGGATTGTCATAAGTTGAAGTGGATCTCCACAAGTACAACCTGCCATGTGCATTTGCATTCAAGAAGCAAATTACTTATATGCACATCTTCAGGGGGAGCCCTTGCAACTTATGAAGACAATTCTTTTACAATTTCACAAATTATGTTTCCCGTTGAAAACTTCAACTAGTTTGTCATCAATCACCAAAAAGGGGGAGATTGTAAGTGCATCTAGTGCCACCCCTAGTTGGTTTTGGAGTATTGACGACAAACCTAGTTGAGGGACTAATGTGTTTGTGAGAATTGCAGGAAAACACAGGTAGAAGTCCCTCATTGATTCGGTTTTACTACCAGAGATGACCCCTAAAAATGTACGAAGACATTGAAGACAATGGTGGTTTATGAAGATATTCATATTGAAGACAATGACATGAGAAGACTCCCTATGAAGCTTTTGGAACTCGAAGACCTAGATCCTTCGTAGTTTTATTTCATTCATGTTGTGTCATAGGAACCACCGTACTGTTAAGTGGGGTCGAAGAGAACCAGTCAGAATGACTGAAGTGATGCCTAATTCAAATCCTATGTCTTCGAGCGAAGACTTTGAGAGAAAATCTTGTCCAGAGTCAGACAAGTCAGCTTTACTTGTAGCCCAAGTAAAGTTGCCGTGTGAGTTCGAAATCCGACCGTTGGTACACGTGTCAGTTCCTTAGTGACCCAGGGTCATTTCGGACAGATCAGGTCGGGTTGCCAAGTGGCTATAAATAGTCCACCCCCCACAACCTTAAACGGTTGGCTGCTCAGATTTCAGTGCACGGCTTTTGTCGTTTGAGAGCAACCCACCTCGAAGCCTTTGAGAGAAAAATTCCTAGTGAGGAGAAAAGCCCTAACCACCCAGAGCCAGAGTAAATTGGGCATCACTTAAGTCTTCGTGTCTGTGTGATTTGAAGACTTATTACACTTGAGGACTGTGCATCCTCCAGACGGTTAGGCGTCGCGTTCTGAGCATCCAAGAGAAATTGTGGATTGCCAGTGAACGAAGTCTGTGAAGGTTTGGGAGTCTACCTTGAAGACTTACCAGAGTGATTGGGCGAGGTCTGTGTGACCTTAGCTCAAGGAGAAAACGGTGAGGACTGGGTGTCTTGGACTAAGTGTCCTTGACTGGGTGTCCGGGACTGTGTGTCCTTTGGTTTAAATACCTAGCCGCTCCAACCAGACGTACAGTTGTCACAGCAACTGGAACTGGTCCAACAAATCATTGTCTTCAACGTGTCACTGGTTTCATCTTCACTTCCCTTCACTTACAGTTATTCATTGTGAAGCCATTGCATGCTTGCTTTATCTTTTGTCTTCACAACTTGAATGTATGATCTGTTCGGCTTCATAACTTCTTCCTACCTGATCCTTATTACACTGAAGCTGTTTGTCATTGCGCTTTCACTCTATTGAATACATGACCATGGCTGGTCTAGTGTAATCTAACTTCCCCTGCATAGAAATAGGCATAATCTTCACTGTTTGTCTTCATAACTCTCACGTTTTGAAGACTTTCATAAAAATCGCCTATTCACCCCCCCTCTAGTCGATATAACGCACTTTCACCTGCGCCGCTACCATAGTCGGAAGGTCAGGCCTCAATCCTTCCGAGAGGGGGGCCTTGTGCTCCATCTGATCCAGCGTACAACCATCCAGCACAAGCTCTCGGCCCCGTGGGAGGGCCATTTTGTCATCAGCAAAGCCTTGGGCAACAACTCCTACTACCTCATCGACGCGCATAAGCCTAGGGCGCACAAGAGGGACGATTCTGGCAAGGAGACAGAGTGCCCATGGAACACAAATCTCATCCGAAGATTTTACAGTTAATGTAGTATGTACCACGCTACCTTTTGTATTAAGATCAAAGACATCGGGTCCCTCGAGGAGCGCTCGGGGGCTACCCTATATGATAAGATTATGCCTATGAATGTATCTATTCTTTCCTTCACATGGCACCGGGTCCGACCAGTCGGCCCGGGGGCTTACCGCCTTGTCCTATGTTGATACTACCTGCAGTCAAATAAGTAGTGTGCCGACATCTAAGCCCTCTCTTGCCTTAAGCCGTAGCTCGCAGAGCGACTGTCCGGCTGGCAAGAGCTAGAGGTAGGAAACGGTGTCCACACGAAAAATGACTAAGGAAAAAACATCAGCATAGGCCAAGCCGGCTCCTTGCCTCACCGTCCGGCTGCTGAGCAGCCGGCCAGCCGACTTCTCACTTAAATTGCTACGTTCTAAGCGGCCAAAGTACTTGTCTATCCTAAAAACTACTAAGTCCCTGACCCAGCCATAGACCGCAGCGCGGCTGTCCGGCTGGTAGGGCGGCAACCAAAGGAAGATGGCAAAGGAAAAAGCCAAAACAGAAAAGAAAAGCAAGACAAAAGTGGAACTCGGCAGAGCACAGACTTGTGCGAATAAATTAATTTACATAAGCAAAAAGGCCCCCGGCCAGCATTCAACAGAGTTTGAAGATACACCCCCAGTGGGTGGAATTGCGTGAATTTAACTTGTTCGATAGATTACAAGAACAAGGAAGACAGATAAATTGGCCGCCTAGGCCATAGGAGCAGCATGCGGATCCGACGGGTCGGCAGACGCAGAGGCGCCGGGTGGTGGAGCAGCCGACTGGTGGGTCTCGGCCTGGTCGGCACCAGCAGCAGTCGGCACGCTGACACGTGGCTCGTTGGTTGAGACTTGGTCGGGTTGAGGCTAGTCGTCCGCTGTGTTGTTCTGTGTGTCATCTTTGTCGTCCTCGTCCTCCTTGTCCTCGCCCTCGTCGCTGGAGGTGATCTCTTCTGCCGAGTCTTCCTCATCCTCCGGGTTCATCCTGAACCAGTTGGGCGCCACCTCAGCGCCCTCCTCGTCCAGCTCGGGGATGAAAATGGTGGTGTTTGCATACTGGCGATCGCCGCCGCGCATTGAGTAAGCGCCCTGCTCGCTGCCGCCAGCTCCGGTGCGGCCTCCTGCTGGAAGGTGGCCAGTTGGGCCAGGTCTAGGCCTAGATACCATGCCTTGAAGAACTCCAAGGTCGTCCTGGTGCCAGCCCGAGCCGCGGCGCCCTTCCAAGCCTCGAAGCGGCCGACTGCTATCTCCAGCCAGTCGGCAGTCCGGCTAGGGGTTTATGGCACCTGAGCCTCAGGTCAAAGGGCGGACAGTACCTGAGCCCCGACGCGCTACAGACAACGGAGCATCCGATGAGCCGGCTGCAGGCACGTCTTGACGGCCAAAAGCTGCTCGCCAAGATTGCGGGAAGCGTTCGGCAGAATGTCAATGCCTTCCCTCCTCCGCTGATCGCGTCGCGCCTCGATGGCCTACTGACGGCGATGGAGTAGCCGGGAAAGTATTCTGCACAAGAAGAGATGTCAAAAAAAGCAGAAGCCAGAAGCTGGCTCCCGCAACAGTCGGCAGCTACTCAGAAGAAGAAATAACTTACCGTCGATCATGTCCTCAATTTCGCCGTAGCCAGAGGCTAGGAAATTCTCCTTCTCGGCCCAGTTCGAGTGCCGAGTCTCGAACTCGGCTTGGAGGTGAGCCTCGCTATCCTTCAGCTTTTGGAGCTCCGTCTTGTGCCGCTCTACCTGGTTCGTCAGCTCCTTGGTCAGGCGGCCACACTCCTTGGCGGCCCGGCTGCGCTCCTGGTCCTTGGTGTGGAGCTCGGACTCAACCACGCCCAGGCGCTTCTGTAGATCTATGGCGGCTTCTGCAAAGACAAAGGAAAACTTCAATACCAAAAAATAAGTAGTTGCCGGGAGATCCGGCCTGACTGCTCAGCAGTCATCCCGAATCTCGGGGGCTACACCCAACGGGTGCGCTGACGCGCCCCCGCGAGAAGAAAGACAGAACACTTACCCGGCTCTGGTTCAGGTCAGCAGTCCGCTTAGCCAGCTCTTGGATCTGGGAGTTGTAGGCGGCTACGTGGATGTTGTGATAGTCCTGCAACGGAAGCAACAAAAGGAAAAGACAAGTCAGCACTCGGAACTAACTTGAAGTTCCGAACTGCCCGCTCAGCAGCCGGTCCGAAACTCGGGGGCTACACCCAGTGGGTGCGCTGGCGCGCCCCCACGGAAGATTGCAAGAAACAAAACAAGAAGCAAGAAACATACCCGGACGGCCGCCCACGTAGCCAAGAACTCCTGCGTGTATTGCTGGAGAGTGGCGCCTTGGGCGTTGAACTGGGCCTGGACATCTTGCACAGCTACGTTCAAGACGCATGTGCAGCCACCAGATGTCCAACCCGATGGGGCGACACTGGTGGCCTTGGTGTCAAGGGCCGACGAGCTGGCGGCCCCGATCTCCAATGGCCACGACGCTGAGACCGCCTTCTCCGGATGCCGGCGCACTGAAGAACGAGTCGCAGGAGTCGGACCCACCACCAGTTCGCCGCTAGACGGTGGCACCAGTGGCGCCTCAGGCCGACTGCCCGGCGCGTCGGCAGTCGGCGTGTGGGGAGGCGCCTCCGCTTCCAAGATGACGGGGCCTCCTCCTTCCCTCTCCTGGGCCGGCTGGTCGTCACCGACTCCTCCAGTCGGTGCCTGGCCCTCTGGCGCATGTGGCTCCATGTGCTACGGGACGGTGGGCTCTGGAGCCCCGCTGCGGGACGCCTCCTCCGCCTACGCCTTGGCGGCCGCATCCGCCCGCTCCTTGGTCGTCGCGTCGGCCAGAGCCTTGGCCGCCGCGTCAGCCTCTGCCTTCTCCCGGGCCGCGGCCTCTTGATCCCCGCGCACCTCTCACGCGTTCCTCTCCATCGCCTCTTTGAGGGCGGCGAGCGGGTCCACGCGGTGGGGTCCCGGAAGCTATTTGCTACCCTTATCACTGAGTCTGACAGGGCCCGCGAGAGAGAAAGCGGGGCCTGATAATCCGCAAGTGCAAGGAATCATCGTAGCAATTTCCAAAGGTTGAAGTGATAAGTATGGAGTGTCGAACCCACAAGGAGTTAAAGGTAAGATCAATATTCTCTCAAGCCCTATCTGCCACTGATACGACTCTACGTACCCGAACGTTTGCTTACAACTAGCAACGAGAAATAAAACTATGTTGTGGGTATGAAGAGGATAACTTTGTATGATATCAGAGAGCTAAAATACAAAAGTAGGTGCTGTTATCATAAAGTTAGAATATATTACTAAATATTATAAATAGCGAGTGTGGAATAATGGTGGATCGGGGTGCGAAATTGTCCTAGGAAATTGTTAACAAGACCGGTAATCACTATTGCAGTTTCATATGAGGGAGAGGCATAAGCTAACATACTTTCTCTACTTGGATCATATGCACTTATGATTGGAACTCTAGCAAGCATCTGCAACTACTAAAGATCATTAAGGTAAAACCCAACCATAGCATTAAAGCATCAAGTCCTCTTTATTCTCATACGCAACAACCCCCTTACTCGGGTTTGTGTTTCAGTCACTCACCAACCCACTATAAGCGAACCATGAACACATTGCAACACCCTACATCAGGAATCCCTCACGCTTGCGCGACACGGAGGGCACCATAGGACAGTACCAGAGTAAAACATACAACTTATACCAACCTAGATCATCAATCAACCCAAAGGCAAAGGATATCTACTCAAAACATCATAGGATGGCAACACATCATTGGATCATTATATGCGGCATAAAACACCATGTTCAATTAGGGATTACAGCGGGGTGCGGGAGAGTGGACCGCGTAAAAGAGATGAGGATGGTGATGTTGATGAAGACGATCACCACGGTGATGATTCCCCTCCCGATGGCAGTCCGGTGCCACCGAGAGAGAGGAGGAGAGGTTCTCCCCCTTGTGCTTCCTCCTCTATGGCCTCCCCCTAGATGGGGAGAGGTCCTCCCTCTGGTCCTTGGCCTTCATGGTGATGATGGCCCCTCCGGGATCCTCCTCCATGCCCTCCGGTGATGATGGCCCCCTCCGACAGGGTGCCAGATCGGGCCTAGATTGGTTTTCGGTGGCTACGGAGGCTCCTGGCAGCGGAACTCCCGATCTAGGTTATTTTTCCGAGGTTTCTGTATTTATAGGAATTTTTGGCGTCGGTCTCACATCAAGGAGGTGCCCGAGGCGTCCACGTGGCAGGTCCACACGCCTAGGGGGGGGGGGGCGCCCCCACCCTCGTGGATGCCTCGGGACTCTCCTGGCCCAACTCTTTTACTCCGGGGTCTTCTTTTGGTCAATAAAAAATCGTCAAAAATTGGCACATCAATTGGACTCCGTTTGATATTCCTTTTCTGTAAAACTCAAAAACAAGGAAAAAACAGAAACTGGCACTTGGCTCTAGGTTAATAGGTTAGTCCCAAAAACCATATAAAATAGCATATAAATGCATATAAAACATCCAAGGTTAATAATATAACAGCATGGATACTTCATAAATTATAGATACGTTGGAGACGTATCAGCATCCCCAAGCTTAATTCCTGCTTGTCCTCGAGTAGGTAAATGATAAAAGAAATAACTTATGAAGTGTGAATGCTAGCAAGTGCATAAGTTTCATCAGTGATAGTTCCAATCACTTTTTCTAGCATCATTATATATCATAACAGCAACTCATTTTCATAAAACTTTTCATGATCAAGTAACAAGCTATTCACATGTTAAAGTATAGATCATAAACTCTCTTGAAACTAACAAACTATATTCTCAGTCATCAAACAATTGCAATTCATCTTATTTTCAGGAAGGGTCTATGTCAGAGCTTTGATTTAGCAAACTCCACATACTCAACTATCATTTAGTCTTTCACAATTGCTAACACTCATGTGATATTTATGGGTTCAAAGTTTTAATCGGACACAGAGAAAGATAGGGGCTTATAGATTCGCCTCCCAACTTTTACCTAAAGGGTAATGTCAACAATAATAGTTCATGATAACTTACATCCAATTGGATATATATATATATCAGGATCTTTCCAACACAATGTGCTTGCTAAAGGATAAAATGTAAAAAAGAAAAGATGAAGATCACCATGACTTCTGCATAAGGTAGAAGATAAAAGTAAAAGATAGGCCCTTCACAGAGGGAAGCAGAGGTTGTCATGCGCTTTTATGGTTGGATGCACAAAATCTTAATGCAAAAGAACGTCACTTTATATTGCCACTTGTGATATGGACCTTTATTATGCAGTCCATCATTTTTATTTCTTCCACATCACAAGATCGTATAAAGCTTATTTTCTCCACATTAATAGATCATACATATTTAGAGGGAAATTTTTATTGCATGCACCGATGACAACTTACTTGAAGGATCTTACTCAATCCATAGGTAGGTATGGTGGACTCTCATGGCAAAACTGGTTTAAGGAATGTTTGGAACCACAAGTAGTATCTCTACTTGGTGCAAAGAATTTGGCTAGCATGAGGGGGAGAAGCAAGCTCAACATGTTGGATGATCCAAGAAAATATACTTTATTTCGGATATAAGAAAACATAACCATTACGTTGTCTTCCTTGTCCGACATCAACCTTTTAGCATGTCATATTTTAATGAGTGCTCACAATTACAAAATATGTCCAAGATAGTATATTTATATGTGAAATCTCTCTTCCTTCAATATTCTTTCATGAATTGTTCAAGTGACCAATTCTATGTTTGCTAACTTCCAATAAGTTTACTACATATACTTATTCTATGTGAAGTCATTACTCCACGTGGTATAAGCATATGAAACATATATAAATTCAGATTTATGATATTCAATTATTCAACCATTTACTCATAGGATATACGTGAAGCACGTGAGTAAATGACAAACTACTCCAAAAGATAATAGTGAAGGACACCGAGTAGTCAAATAATTAACTAGCCATGGGAGGATTATTTTTCATTTAATAATTCAGATCCAATGATTTTATTCAAACAGCAAGTAAAATTGAAAATACACTCCAAGCAAAACACATATCATGTGACGAATAAAAATATAGCTCCGAGTAAGGTATACCGATAGTTTTGAAGACGAGAGAGGGGATGCCTTCCGGGGCATCCCCAAGCTTAGGCACTTGAGTCTTCCTTGAATATTACCTTGGTGTGCCTCGTGAATCCCCAATCTTAGGATCTTTCCACTCCTTATTCTCCTCATATTGATATCTCACCCAAAGCTTGAAAACTTCAATCACACAAAACTTAACGGAACTTCGTGAGATAGGTTAGTATGATAAAGAGTAAACCATTCACTTTGGTACTGTCAAAGACAAGGTTCATAATTTTTCTCACACAATTCCTACTGTACCATATCATTTCTACAATTTATATTGAGAAATATAAGCCATAGAAACTAGAAAACAAGCAAACTATGCAATGAAAACAGAATCTGTCAGAAACAGAACAGTCTGTAATGATCTGAACACTAACCATACTTATGCTACTCAAAAAATTATGAAATAAATTTGTGGACGTGAGGAATTTGTCTATTAATCTTCTTCAAAAAGAATCAGGAGCAACACACTCTTCTGTAAAAAACGGCAGCTAATCTCGTGAGCGCAAAGTTTCTGTTTTAACAGCAAGATCACATTAACTTTCACCCAAGTCTTCCCAAAGGTCTTACTTGGCACTTCATTGAAACAAAAGCTATAAAACATGATTACTACAGTATCTTAATCATGTAAAACACAAAAACAGTAAGGTTAAATATTGGGTTGTCTCCGAACAAGCGCTTTTTTTTAATGCCTTTTAGCTAGGCATGATGATTTCAATGATGCTCACATAAAAGATAAGAATTGAAACATAAAGAGAGCATCATGAAGAATATGACTAGAATATTTAAATCTAACCGACTTCCTATGCTTAGGGATTTTGTGAGCACATAATTTATAGGAATAAGAATCAACTAGCATAGGAAGGCAAAACAAGTATAACTTCAAAACTTTAAGCACATATAGAGGAAAACTTGATATTATTGCACTCCTACAAGCATGTATTCCTCCCTCATAATAATTTTCAGTAGCATCATGAATGAGTTCAACAATATTACCATCACATAAAGCATTCTTTTTATGATCTACGAGCATAGAAATTTTACTACTCTCCACATAAGCAAAATTCTCCTCATTCGGAATGGCGGGATCACTAGTTCCTAAAGTTGACACTCTTCCAAACCCACTTTAGATGATAGTATTATTCATACTCCAAAATATATAAGTGAAGTTCATGGATCATTCTACAATTAATATAAATTAACCAATGTCCAAGCTCAAAATGTATGAGTGAAGCACACGAAGCATCCTATAAAACCATACTCAAAAGATTTAAGTGAAGCACAAAGAGCAATTCTATAAGATCCTACTTAAAAGATATATGTGAAGCACATGAAGAATTCTATAAATCAATGAAGGGCTATCTCATACTAGCATGGTTCATAAAGAAATAACAAAAAAACAAAGGACACAAATCATGTGAACGAAACAAAAAACCGAGGTATACCGATAATTGTTGAAGAAGAAAGATGGGATGACAACCGGGGCATCCCCAAGCTTAGATGCTTGAGTATCCTTAGAATATTTACTTGGGGTGCCTTGGGCATCCCCAAGCTTGAGCTCCTGCCTCTCTTTATTCTTCTCACATCGGTAACTCCTCGTTCTTTGAACACTTCATCCACAAAAAACTTTAACAAAAACTTTGTGAGATCCGTTAGTATAATAAATCAAATCACTACCTTTAGGTACTGTTGCAAACTCATTACAATTTCATATTAGAACTATATCTACTGTATTCCAACTTCACCATGGTTCATACCCCCCAATACTACCCATAGGTTCATCAAAATAAGCAAACAACACACGAAAAACAGAATCTGTCTAAAACTGGACACTCTGTAGTAATCTGAAGGTTTAGTAAACTTCTGTAACTCCAAAAATTATGAAATAAATTTTAAAATTTGAAAAATTTGTACAGAAGTAAAGTTCAAAAAGTTTCAGACCCATTTGACTTTCCAGTAAAAAATGTAAAATCACGCGCTACAGCCAAAGTTTCTGTTTTTGTTCTGCACATAGTAAACAAGCAATCTAATCATCCTAAAACCAAAGCTCGGCACATTATTTTTATAATAAAATGGATATATATATATAAGGGGATAATTATTTACAGAGAAACTTCCATGAAAAATTCTTCATTGTTTCCATGAGCATGAACACAAGTGCTCAAGGTCGACCCTCACTTCTTCAATGCATAACTTTCCAATCACTTCTCTTTTTGAAAAACTTTTTAGGCATGAGAGGCAAGTATTTTTTTTTGGTATTTTCATTCTTTAAAAAAAATTATGTTTCACCCACAACTAAACAGAAACAAAAAATAAAAAATAAAATCTACTTAGTGAAGAAAGCAAACAAGCATACACGAGAATATCAACCCCACGCTATTGCTCCCCGGCAACGGCGCCAGAAAAGAGCTTGATAATCCCCAAGTGCAAGGAATCATCGTAGCAATTTCCAAAGGTGGAAGTGATAAGTATGGAGTGTCGAACCCACAAGGAGCTAAAGGTAATATCAATATTCTCTCAAGCCATATCTGCCACTAATACGACTCTACGTACACCGAACGTTTGCTTCCAACTAGCAACGAGAAATAAAACTATGTTGTGGGTATGAAGAGGATAACTTTGTATGATATCGGAGAGCTAAAATATAAAAGTAGGTGCTGTTATCATAAATTTAGAATATATTGCTAAATATTATAAATAGCGAGTGTGGAATAATGGTGGATCGGGGTACGGAATTGTCCTAGGAAATTGTTAACAAGACCGGTAATCACTATTGCAGTTTCATATGAGGGAGAGGCATAAGCTAACATAATTTCTCTACTTGGATCATATGCACTTATGATTGGAACTCTAGCAAGCATCCGCAACTACTAAAGATCATTAAGGTAAAACCCAACCATAGCATTAAAGCTTCAAGTCCTCTTTATTCCCACACGCAACAACCCCCTTACTCGGGTTTGTGTTTCAGTCACTCACCAACCCACTATAAGCGAATCATGAATGTATTGCAACACCCTACAGCGGGAATCCCTCACACTTGCGCGACACGAAGGGCACCATAGGACAGCACCAGAGTAAAACATACAACTCATACCAATCTAGATCATCAATCAACCCAAAGACAAAGGATATCTACTCAAAACATCATAGGATGGCAACACATCATTGGATCATAATATGCGGCATAAAGCACCATGTTCAAGTAGGGATTACAGCGGGGTGCGGGAGAGTGGACAACATAAAAGAGATGAGGATGGTGATGTTGATGAAGACGATCACCGCGGCGATGATCCCCCTCCTGATGGCACTCCGGTGCCACCGAGAGAGAGGAGGAGAGGTTCTCCCCCTTGTGCTTCCTCCTCCATGGCCTCCCCCTAGATGGGGAGAGGTTCTCCATCTGGTCCTTAGCCTTCATGGTGATGATGGCCCCCTTCAGCAGAGTGCCAGAGAGGGCCTATATTGGTTTTCGGTGGCTACGGAGGCTTATGGCGACGGAACTCCCGATCTAGGTTAATTTTCCGAGGTTTCTGTATTTATAGGAATTTTTGGCGTCGGTCTCACGTCAAGGAGGTGCCCGACGCATCCACGAGGCAGGCCCACGCGCCTGTGTGGGGGGGGGCACCCTCGTCGACGCCCCGGGACTCTCCTGGCCCAACTCTTTTACTCCAGGGTCTTCTTTTGGTCCATAAAAAATTGTCAAAAATTGGCACATCAATTGGACTCCATTTTATATTCCTTTTTTGTAAAACTCAAAAACAAGGAAAAAACGAAAACTGGCACTGGGCTCTAGGTTAATAGGTTAGTCCCAAAAACCATATAAAATAGCATATAAATGCATATAAAACATCCAAGGTTGATAATATAATAGCATGAATACTTCATAAATTATAGATACGTTGGAGACGTATCAGGGCCCTGCTCAACAAGACAAGAAAAAGAGAATAAGAGGTTTGCAAGAAGAAGAAAAGCAAACACAAAACAGAAACGCGAAGAGAATCAAGGCACTTACCCGAACACCAGCGAGAGCCGTCTTGGGGCCTCCTAGAGGATGGCCGCCTTCGCAGCAGCCTCTTGCCACTTGGTCGCGGCGACCGAGGCCTTGGGCTTCTTGGGCTGGCTATCGTACAGCCCAACATCGGCCCGACATTTCGGCGCGCCGCCTATTGCTATCGGGACGACCAAGGTGCCGGCGCCTGTCCTATCGGCGCCGTGGGCGCAGCGCGGCTTGTCGTGTTCCTCGTCGTCATCAGGCCACCCTTCGAGGCCGCCTTCTTCGGAGCCGCCTACTCCTTCGCCGCCACCTCCGGCAGCGTCGTCCTCCTCCATGGCGGCCACCCCCAGCTTGGGGTCGTCCATGTCACTCTCCGCCCAGTCTGCCTGGTACTGATGACATGGGGCTGGCGCGCCGTCTGCCGTCTGGCCTGGGAAGCGTTGCTTTGCAGTCGAGTGGTCAGGCGGCAAGAAGAAATTTGAATTGATAAAGACAAAAAATCTAGAAGACTCACCGCAGCCGGCGGGTGTGCGCGGCTCTACGAATCCTTGCCGAACCGCCACTCCATCTTCGACAACTTGTAGTTGGAGAAGAAGTTGACCAACTGGACCACCTCCATGTCCGGTAGTTCCTTGGTGCACATCCGACATGAGTCCCGACGCCCACTCATGTTGCTGATGAGGTGGGGCCGGGCTTGGAGGGGCAGCACTCGGCGTGCCACGAAGGCAGTCAACAAGTCTGAGGCCATGAGGCCCTCCTCCTTCGTCATCTCTTGGAGTCGGGCGAGAGCGGAGGAGGAGGCGACCGACAGCTTATTCGGCCGAAAGTGCGAGTTGGTGTGGGGCTCGGCAGGTGGGCCGGCTACGTAAGCCGGCAGGTTGGCATAGTCCCTCGCTGAGTGGATGTTCTCGATGTAGAAGTACGACCTGTGTACCACAACTTGGCCGACTACAGCGAGGCGAGGGCCAGGAAGCGGACCTCGGAACCTGAACGCCGCACCGTGATGCAGGCCCTGCACTGGGTCACCTCATCTTTGGCGGCAACGCCGAGTTTGAGGTAGAAGAGCTCCCCCCAGAGCTCAAGGGTGGGGAGCACGCCGAGATATCCTTTGCACAGGGTGACGAAGGCGGAGAGCAGCACCACCATGTTTGGTGTGAGATGGTGGGGCTGTACCTTGTAGAAGGTGAGGAAGGAGCGAAAGAAGCTGCTCGCCGGCAGACCGAAGCCGCGGAGGAAGTGTGACCGGAAGACGACGCGTTCGCCGGTGCCAGTGAGATCTCTGCCTCGGGAGGAATGGGCATCTTTACGTCCGTCGTCCGGGGCAGCCGCCTCGTCGGTCGAAGGAAGATGAGGTGGTCGTCGTGGACGTTGGAGCCATCCCAGTCCCCGGAGCATCCGCTGCCGCTTACCATGGACGCGGGAGCTCGACGGTGGCACAGGGCGGTGATGAACAGGGGCGGAGCCACAGCGGGGCGAAGAAGCCTTGCGGCGGCGGATGCGGCAGCGCTCCAGCGACGAGAGGCAGCGCGGCTGCAGCGGAGTGGCTAGGGAGGCAAAGGAAGAAGAAGGCAAAGGGAGAGGAGGGCGCGCATGCGTTCTGCCGCCCCCTCCCCCTACTTATAGCCCCGCGGCGGTGGAGCCAAGGGGGTGCGAATTGGGGGGTGCGAGATTAACTGCGCCCACTCCCCCACGATCCCGCATTTGTCGCGCCATAACGGCATGTATTCAACACGCATGGGAAGCGCAACCGCCTGCCTCGGCTGTAGCGGATCTGCGCGCGCCGAGGCCCTGTAGTGGCGGGCCTAGGCCTGCGGCGGCGTCCCGTCACGCGTGTGGGCTGGCAGGCCGGCCTGGTCAGCTAGCGCTGTGTGGCGTGCGAGCAACGGGCGGCAAGCCAGCCACCCGGCTGGTAGGCCACTCGGCCTCCACCGTGACTATTCGAATTCACTAGGCGGCCGACTGCTCCTCGGCCGGCTCCTAGCAGTCGGCTTCTCTGGAAGACGGACGAAATAAGATCACCAAGACACTCGTAGTAGGAAGCTGCTGAGGCACCTCGATTTTCAGCCGCGACACCTCACCAGCTTCGGGGACTACTGTCGGAGTAAATGACCACGGGTAGCCTCATCGGCTCCCTATGATATTTCAAGACATCGGGGTTAGTTGCGCCTGTCGCACCTCCTGGACGCACGGCCGGCTTCTTGGGCTGGCTGGTCTAGTAGGTTGACTACTAGAAGGCAGCAAGACATCAGAAGGCGGCTAAGAGGAGGCTGTCTCCTAGCAGGCGGCCCCTTGTACCAATTTTTTTTGCACCCACATAACTGTGAAGGGATGGGGCGTGGCTACAATGCGACCTGCCACCCCCGAATCTAGGGCTAAGCGCAGCTACAGTACGGGCGTACCCAATGAACGCCCCTCACCCAGCGGGGTACTGTAGCCACGATGTCTGTGACATCAGCTACTACGTAGGGAGCTACGCTCCCACGACGGCCGGTCGGTATGGCCCGCAGGCGGCAGGCCCTACCTGTCGGCGAGCCCCAGAAGGCGGCGAATCCCCAGCAGGCGGCAACGAGGGCGGGCCGCCTCCTAGCAGGGGGCCCCCTCCCCCTCAAAGTCTATGCACCATTAACCAGAAGAGACGGGGTGTGGATACAGTGAACACCCACCAGGTAGCAGGACTGTAGCCACGCTCCCCGCAACAAAACATCCATCATCAGTAGCAAGACTACAGTGCAAAATTATCAACCAGATCCGCAAGCGGCGGGCACGGCCTGTCGGCCGAGTACACAACAGCCGATGGGACCCACCAAGCGGCAGGACTCAGTAGCCGGCGGAGAAGCCGATGTCTAGAGACATTGACGACCGGGTCCTACACCCAGCCAGATTACCATTGTACCTCTGGGGTAGGCCAATATAAACCCCCAGGCTTCCCCATGCAAAGGGTTCAGACTTTAGAGATCACACACGCACCCCATAGAGAGAGGAGTAGAGCTAACCTTGTTCTTCTTCCTCCTCTAGCCAAACAGCTCAGGGAGCAACTTGTAGCTACTCTATTGATCATAGTCATCATGCGGAGACCCCGCAGAGCAGGACTAGGGGTGTTATTTCCATGGAGAGCATCGAACCTGGTTAAGATTCGCAGGCATATGCGGTCTCGCTCACTCCCGCTTCTAGAGCCCGGCGATGTACTCTTGTCCCTTTCCATGATTAGCCACCCCCTGGCATATGTTGCTACACATCCCCGACACTCGACCGCGAGAACTACGCTAACCACCTGATTTGTGGACGAGATGTATAGTATCATCGGTTCACATGTTACTAGTGTCGCCAGGATTGGATTTGTGGCAAGGAGAGCTTCTATTTCTTCCAGGGATGCCACGGCCTCCTCAGTCCATTTAAATGTTTTAGCTTGCTTTAATAGCCCATACAGGGGCAGGGCCTTCTCACCGAGTCGTGATATGAAGCGACTCAAGGCAGCCACGCAGCCCGCTAATTTTTGTGCATGTTTGAGCTCTTTTGGAACCTACAATCGATCCTAGGCTCGGATTTTGGCCGAGTTGACCTCGATTCCTTGGCTGGATACGGTGAAGCCGAGGAGTTTGCCAATTCAGACTCCGAAGATGCACTTTTCCGGACTAAGTTTAATCTGATATCCCCGTAAGCTAGCAAATGTATCCGAAGGTTGTCTACCAATTGTCCGACATGTTTGGTTTTGACAACCACATCGTGAACATAGGCCTCAACGGTCTTCTCGGTGTGTGTTTTCAAGCATGTTTGAATCATGCGTTGGTAGGTGGTGTCGGCACTTTTTAATCCGAAGGGTATCATGTTGAAGCAGAACGACCCATAGGGTGTAATAAATGTTGTGGCTGCCTGGTCTGATTCCTGCATCTTTATTTGATGGTATCCCGAATAGGCATCCAGGAAGCATAATACATCATGGCCTACCGTGGCATCTACAATCTGATCAATGCGGGGTAGGGGGAATGGGTCTTTGGGGCAGGCTCTATTGAGGTCTTTGAAATCTACGCACGACCACCAGGACCTATCCCTCGTTGGTACCACGACCATATTGGCAAGCCAATCAGGGTATTTTATATCTCGGATGAGCCCGGCTCTAGTAGTTTAGCCAGTTCCTAACCCATTGCTTGATGCTATGGCTTGGGAAAATGTCTAAGTGTTTGCTTGACTGGCCTATAGCCATTTAGTATGTTCAAGCTATGTTCTGCGAGCCTGCGGGGTATCCCCGGCATGTCGGAAGGGTGCCAGGCGAATATGTCCCAATTCTCCCTAAGGAAAGTGTGCAAGGCCTTTGCAATTTCTGGGTCCAGGTTTGCCCCATGGACACGCTTTTGGCGGGGTTCGTTGGGTGCACCTGTAATTTTACTATTTCATCGGCTGGTTTGAATGAAGTAGACTTCGGTTGTTTGTCGAGGATGACATCCTCCCAGTCGACTTCGGCACGCAACATGGTTAGTTCTTTGGCCGCGAAGGCTTCGGACAGGGTCTCAAGGGCGAGCGACTTCGTCTTGTTATCGACTTTAAGTGCTCTGTCGGGGTGGCTCGAGATGGTGATGATCCCTTTTCCGCCAGGCATTTTAAGCTTCATGTAGCCGTAATGCAGTACCCCGTGGAATTTAGAGAAGGCGTCCCATGCGAGGAGGGCGTGGTATCTGCCTTGAAAGTTATGATATGGAATGTGACCTCCTCAGAGCGGTAATTATCCGGTGTTCCAAAGACCACATCCGTGGTTATTTTTCCACTACAACATGCTTCTCGCCCAGGGACTATACCTTTAAAGGTGGTGGAACTCTATTCTATGCATGATTTATCGATGTGCATCCTATCCAGAGTATTTGCGTATATTAGATTTTGGCTGCTGCATCCGTCCATAAGGACCTTCTAAAGCCGGCAGCTGCCTACAATTGGGTTGAGGACCAAAGCGGCGGGGCACCTCTTCGGGGTTGACTTTGGCTGGTCGTTATGATTGATGGTGATCGGCGTGTCTGTCCACGCACCTCCGGCCGGCACATGCTGAACGGAATTGATTTCTCGCAGGGCCTATTTGCGTTCATTGCTAGAGGCAAAGGTCTCGTAGATCATCAAGACCTCGTCCTCGTCTGAGGATTTTTTAGCATGGCGGGAGGTACCTGCCAGGATGGGGGGTCCCCCTTTTGCTACTTGTCTTAACACCCAACAGTCCCGAAGGCTGTGGGTTGGGCAAGAGTTAATTAGGATAGCATGGGTCGGACATGGCTTATCTACAGAGCTGTCCAAAGTCGTCCCAGGGTGGCCGGAGGATTTCGTCTTTCGAGGTCGTTCACCCGGAGTGTTCCATTTCCGAGACCCACGCCGAGCTGCTGATTCAGATGCCCGAGGTAATCCTCACAGATCGAATCCGTGTTTTCCTCGGTGAGCCAGGAATCTTCAATGGTGCAGAACCGCGATACTAGTTTGGATAATTTCGGGAGCATTTGAACAAA
Organism: Triticum urartu; assembly: GCF_003073215.2. Classification (NCBI taxonomy): domain Eukaryota; kingdom Viridiplantae; phylum Streptophyta; class Magnoliopsida; order Poales; family Poaceae; genus Triticum; species Triticum urartu. The sequence continues at coordinate 314,244,193 of NC_053028.1, read as the reverse complement.
GCAACGAGCGAGGGCATTTGAGACGCCTTTATCCTTGCATCTGCGCTGGAAAGCGGCAACTATATCAGAGTCCAGATAATCTGATATCTTGTCTTTGACTGACAGGAATCTAGTCCAGTACTCCCTGATCGATTCGTCTGGGAGTCGCTGCACATAGGCCAGATCCCAGATGTCGGGCAGGCCAGAGTTATCGGGGCGATACTCTGCGTGGGAGATTAGCGAATGAGTTCTGATCTCAACAATTTGTGGGTTCCAGACCTCATGTCTGCTAGAACTACGTCGGCTTTTCCCCAAAGAGGAAGGGATGATGCAGCACAGCGACGGTAGGTATTTCCCTCAGTGACGAGACTAAGGTTATCGAACCAGTAGGAGAACCACGCAACACTATGTGAACGGCACCTGCACACAAATAACAAATACTCGCAACCAGACGTATTAAAGGGGTTGTCAATCCCTTTCGGGTAACGACGCCAGAAATTGGCAAGTAGACGGGATAAAAATTGTGATATATTGATAGATGCAAATAAAATTCAGCGAGGTATTTTTGGGTTTTTGGATAATATGGATCTAAAATAAAAGAAAATAAAAATAGATCGTGAAGGCAAATATAATAAAGAAGAGACCCTGGGGCCGTAGATTTCACTAGTGGCTTCTCTCGAGAAAAATAGCATATGGTGGGTAAACGAATTACTGTTGGGCAATTGATAAAACTTCAAATAATCATGATGATATCCAGGCAATGATCATTATATAGGCATCATGTCAACGATTAGTAGACCGAGTCCTTGCTGCATCTACTACTATTACTCCACACATCGACCGCTATCCAGCATGCATCTAGTGTATTAAGTTCATGGAGAAACGAAGTAATGCAATAAGAACGATGACATGATGTAGACAAGATCTATTTATGTAGAAATAGACCCCATCTTGATATCCTTAATAGCAAAGATACATACGTGTCGGTTCCCCTTCTGTCACTGGGATCAAGCCCCATAAGATCGAACCCATCACGAAGCACCTCTTCCCATTGCAAGATAAATAGATCAAGTTGGCCAAACAAAACCCAAATATAGGAGAAGAAATATGAGGCCATAAGTAATCATGCATATAAGAGATCAAAAGACTCAAATAACTTTCATGGATAAAAACATAGATCTAATCATAAACTCAAAGTTCATCGGATCCCAACAAACACCCCGCAAAAAGAGATACATCAAACAGATCTCCAAGAGACCATTGTATTGAGAATCAAGAGAGAGAGAGAGATCCATCTAGCTACTAACTATGGACCTGTAGGTCTACAATGAACTACTCACGCATCATTGGAGAGGCACCAATGAGGATGTTGAACCCCTCCGTGTTGGTGTCTAGATTGCAACTGGTGGTTCTGAAACTTGCAGCAGCTGTAATTGATTTTCGTCGACTCCCCTAGGGTTTCTGGAATATTGGGGTATTTATATAGCAAAGAGGCGGTGCGGGAGGCCACCGAGGTGGGCACAACCCACTTGGGTGCGTGTGGGGGCCCAGGCGCGCCCTAGTGGGTTGTGCACCCCTCAGAGCACCCCCAGGAGCTTCTCTGGCCCATTGGGTGTCTTTTGGTCCATAAAAATTTCACAAAAAGTTTCGTTGCATTTGGACTCCGTTTGGTATTAATTTCCTGCGACGTAAAAAACAAGCAGAAAATAGCAACAGACACTGGGCACTATGTCAATAGGTTAGTACCAAAAAATGACATAAAATGATTATAAAATGATTGTAAAACATCCAAGAATGATAATATAACAACATGGAACAATAAAAAATTATAGATATGTTGGAGACGTATCAGCATCCCCAAGCTTAACTCCTGTCGTCCTCGAGTAGGTAAATGATAAAAACATAATTTTTGATGTGGAATGCTGCCTAACATGTTCATCACATATTCTTTTCTTTGTAGCATGGACATTTGGACTTTTATATGGTTCAAAGCAATAGTCTAGTTTTGATATGAGGACTTTAATACTCAAGCATATCACTTGCAACCATGTCTTTCAAAATATCAACACTAAAGCAACTTATCCCTAGCCCATTATGCTGAATAATTGGTCCATTCATGAAACACACTTGCATATTAGCTAGACCCAATGCTCAAGTACGATCATAGTTCCGCTTAGTTGGTGCTTTATAAGAGAAGATGGAGAGTCAAATAAAAATAAAATTGCATAAAGTAAAAGAAAGGCCCTTCGCAGAGGGAAGTAGGGATTTTTAGAGGTGCCTAAGCTCAAAGCAAAAAAGATATAGACAAAACAATTTGAGAGGCATGCTTTTCTTGTCAACGAAACGATCGAGTAGTTCCCAATACTTTCCATGCTAGATATATCATAGGTGTTTCCCAAACGAAAAATAAAGTTTATTCCTTTTTCAACCATACTTTCACTTTCCATGGCTAACTGTATCCATGGGTGCCTTCCATACCAACACTTTCCAAGGAATTTATTATTTGACAACATAAAGTAAATTCAATTTTTCATTTTGGCATTGGGCATCCCTAATACCTTTGCCTTACTCTCGTGCAATGACAAGTGAATAAAAACTCATCTTGAGAATAACATATCTAGCATGGAAATATATTAGCCACCCCCTACTGTTTCATGAGCGGTACAAGCACACAAAAGAGAAATTTATTTCTAAAATTAGAGATGGCACATAAAAATTTGCTTAGAATGGCAAAAGAATACCGCATATAGGTAGGTATAGTGGACTCATGTGGAAAAACTAGTTTAAAGGATTTTGGATGCACAAGTAGTGATCATACTTAGTGCAAATGAAGGCTAGCAAAAGATTGAGAAGCATCCAATCAAGAAACGAAAAATCTCATAAGTGAGTATTAAGCATAACTAACACCGAATAATGCACCACAAGTAGGATGTAATTTCATTGCATAACTATTGACTTTCATGCTTTCATAGGGAATCACAAACCTTAACACCAATATTCTTACTAAAGCATAATTATTCATCAACATGACTCACATATCATATCATCATATCTCAAAACTATTACAAAGAATCAAGTTTATTTTGTCCAATGATCTTCATGAAAGTTTTTATTATATCCTCCTTGGATATCTATCACTTTGGGAATAGTTTCATATGTTGCTTTAATAAGCTCAAACAAATATAAGTGAAGAACATGAGCATCATATTTCTTTCTCTCAAAATAATTTAAGTGAAGCAAGAGAGATTTTATTAAAAAAATTACTAACTCTCAAATAAATCTAAGTGAAGCATGAGTGCATTTCTTCAAAAATACTAAATCACACCATTCTCAAAAAGATATAAGTGAAGCACTAGAGCAATTCCATAGCTCATAAAAATTTAAGTGAAGCATAGAGAGCAATTCTAACAAGTCATAGCATAATTTTGGCTCTCTCAAATAGGTGTGTCTAGCAAGGATTCATGACTTAAAATAAAAAGCAAAACAAGCAAAGACTTGTATCATACAAGATGCTCCAAGCAAAACACATAATATGTGATGAATAAAAATATAGTCCCAAGTAAAATATCGATGGTTGTTAGAAGAAAGAGGGGGTGCCACTCGAGGGTGTCCCCAAGCTTAGTTGCTTGATACTTCTTGAATATTATCTTGGAGTGCCATGGGCATCCCAAAGCTTAGCCTTTTTCTAATCCTTATTCCTTCATCCATCGTAATATCACCCAAAACTTGAAAACTTCAATCACACAAAACTCAACAAAACCTTCGTGAGATCCGTTAGTATAAGAAAGCAAATCACTACTATAAGTACTATTGCAAACACATTCAAATTTTATTTTTGCATTATATCTACTGTATTCCAACTTTTCTATGGCAAAAACTCTTCAAAGGAAACCATAGAATCATCAAAACAAGCACACAACGCAAAGAAAATAGAATCTGTCAAAAACAGAACAGTCTGTAGCAATCTGAATATTTCGAATACTTCTTTTACTCCAATTCTGAAAAATTAGGAACAATGTGAGAAATTTGTGCATCAATCTTTTGCAAAAACAATCAGTATTTTATCATGCTTCTATTAAAATGAAAAATATTTTCGTGAGCACAAAATTTTCTGTTTTTCAGCAAGATCAAATCAAGTATCACCCAACATGATACCCAACGCTTTGCTTGGCACAAACACTAATTAAAACACACACAAAAACACAATCATAATAGTAGCATAATTGTGCAAACACTCAAGAACAGAAAGAAAAATACAAAAATAAAGTTTATTCATTAGGTTGCCTCCCAACAAGCTTTTTCTTTATAGCCATTAAGATTGGCTTAAGATTTCAATGATTCTCACACGAAGGATAAGAATTCAAGCACAAAGAGAGCATCAAGAAACATATGACAAACACATTTAAATCTAACATACTTCCTATGCGTAGGAATTTTATAAGCAAACAAATTATCACGACAAGAAATATCTAACATATGCACGGAAGAAGAAAGAAATAATAATGATCTCAACATAACGAGAGGTAATTTAGTAACATAAAATTTCCACCATAATATTTCCCTCTCTCATAATAATTACATGTAGGATCATAATCAAATTCAACAATATAGCTATCATATAAAATTTTCTCTTCATGATCCACATGCATAAAAGTTTTATAACCTTCCAAGATAGTGGGATTAACATCAACTAAAGTCACGACTCTCCAAACCCACTTTTATCAAAAATTTCATAAGATTGAACACTCTCCAAATATGTGGGATTATTTTTACCTAGAGTTGACACTCTTCCGAACCCTCTTTTTATTGCAAACATATTCATCATGAGGCTTAAATAAACTATCAAGATCATAAATATTATTATCACCCCAATCATGATCATTGCAATAAGTGTGGACATAGCAATATTAGCATCCCCAAGCTTGGGGTTTTGCATATTATTTGCACAATTGACATTAATAGAATATATAATAACATCATTGCAATCATGCTTTTCATCCAAGGAGCTATCATGAATCACTTTATAAATTCCTTTGTTTAACACTTCATCACAATTTTCAGATTCATAAATCTCAAGCAAAATTTTATAAAGATAATCTAGTGAACTCAATTCACTAGCAATTTATTCATCATAATTGGATCTCTTGAAAAGACTAGCAAGTGGATGAGGATCCATATCAATAGATTTTTAGCAAGCAAAGATGCAAGTAAATAGAAGGCACATGGCAACACAAGCAAAGATGAGATCTAACAAGAAAACGACGAATGAAAAGGGGGCGAATAAAAATGGCAAATTTATGTGAAGTGGGGGAGAGGAAAACGAGAGGTAAATGGCAAATAATGTAAATTGCAAGGAGATGATATTTGTGATTAGGAACCTGGAGGATGTTGATGATGTCTCCCCGGCAACGGTGCCAAAAATTCCTTTTGATGTCTGCTTGAACTACGTCGGAATTTCCCCAAAGAGGAAGGGATGATGCAGCACAACGACGATAGGTATTTCCCTCAGTGATGAGACCAAGGTTATTGAACAAGTAGGAGAACCATGCAACACTACGTGAACGGCACCTGCACACAAATAACAAATACTCGCAACCCGACGTATTAAAGGGGTTGTCAATCCCTTTCGGGTAACGGCGCCAGAAATTGGCAAGTAGACGGGATAAAAATTGTGATAGATTGATAGATGCAAATAAAAGCAAATAAAATTCAGCGAGGTATTTTTGGGTTTTTGGATGATATGGATCTGAAAATAAAAGAAAATAAAAATAGATTGCGAAGGCAAATATAATAAAGAAGAGACCTGGGGGTCGTAGATTTCATTAGTGGCTTCTCTCGAGAAAAATGGCATACAGTGGGTAAACGAATTACTGTTGGGCAATTGATAAAACTTCAAATAATCATGACGATATCCAGGCTATGATCATTATATAGGCATCATGTCCAAGATTAGTAGACCGACTCCTGCCTTCATCTACTACTATTACTCCAAACATTGACCGCTATTCCAGCATGCATCTAGTGTATTAAGTTCATGGAGAATCGGAGTAATGCAATAAGAACGATGACATGATGTAGACAAGATCTATTTATGTTTAAAATAGACCCCATCTTGTTATCCTTAATAGCAACGATGCATACGTGTCGGTTCCCCTTCTGTTACCGGGATCAAGCACTGTAAGATCGAACCCATCACGAAGCACCTCTTCCCATTGCAAGGTAAATAGATGTAACGCCCTCGATGCGGCTATATCTCCCACGTGTCGAAGTACGACTTAGAGGCATAACCGCATTGAAAGCAATGTCGCAAGTGAGGTAATCTTCGCAAACAACCCATGTAATACATAAGGGAAAGAGATACATAGTTGGCTTACAATCGCCACTTCACACAATTACATGAATAAAGCATTACATCAATCAGATACAATCAAGGTCCGACTACGAAACCAAAATAAAAGAAGAAGCCCCCAAATGCTACACAGATCCCCGATCGACCCCAACTAGGCTCCACTACTGATCAACTGGAACGAAACAACACAAAGGACAAGATCTTCATCGAGCTCCTCCGTGAGCTTCGTTGGGTCACATGCTCGGTAACATCGGCACCTGCAAACTGGTTTTGGAAGTATCTGTGAGTCACGGGGACTCAGCAATTTCACACCCTCGCGATCAAGACTATTTAAGCTTATAGGAAGGGTAAAAGGTATGAGGTGGAGCTGCAGCAAGCGACTAGCATATATGGTGGCTAACCTATTCGCAAAAGAGAGCGAGAAGAGAAGGCAAAGCACGATCGAGAAACTATGATCAAGAAGTGATCCTAGAACAACCTACGTCAAGCATTACTCCAACACCGTGTTCACTTCCCGGACTCCGCCGGAAAGAGACCATCATGGTTACACACGTGGTTGATGTATTTTAATTAGGATCAACTTCAGGTTTTCTACAACCGGACGTTAACAAATTCCCATCTGCCCATAACCGCAGGCATGGCTTTCGAAAGTTCAAATCCCTGCAGGGGTGTCCTAACTTAGCCCATCACAAGCTCTCACGGTCAACGAAGGATATTCTTTCTCCCAAGACAATCCGATCAGGCTCGGCATCCAGGTTACAAGACATCCTCGACAATGGTAAAACAAGTTCAGCAAAGCCGCCTGATGCGCCGACATCCTGATGGGAGCTGCACATATCTCGTTCTCAGGGAAACACCGGATAGGTCAAGCTACGAGTAAAACCAGCCCTCAAGTTTCCCCGAGGTGGCCCCGCAGGCTGCCCATTTCGGACCAACACTTAGACAAGCACTGGCCCGGGGGGGGGGGTTAAAATAAAGATGACCCTTGGGCTGGCCTAACCCAAGTGAAAAAGAGGCTAGGTGGCGAATGGTAAAACCAAGGTTGGGCCTTGCTGGAGGAGTTTTATTCAAAGCGAACTGTCAAGGGGTTCCCATTATAACCCAACCGCGTAAGGAACGCAAAATCCGGGAACATAACACCGATATGACGGAAACTAGGGCGGCAAGAGTGGAACAAAACTCCAGGCATAAGGCTGAGCCTTCCACCCTTTAGCAAGTATATAGATGCATTAATTAAATAATAGATATTGTGATATCCCAACAAAATAACCATGTTCCAAACATGGAACAAGCTCCAATCTTCACCTGCAACTAACAACGCTATAAGAGGGGCTGAGCAAAGCGGTAACATAGCCAAACAAAGGTTTGCTAGAACAAGGTGGGTTAGAGGCTTGGTTCAACAATATGGGAGGCATGATAAGCAAGTGGTAGGTATCGCAGCATAGGCATAGCAAAAGAGCGAGCAACTAGCAAGCAAAGATAGAAGTGATTTCGAGGGTATGGTCATCTTGCCTGAAATCCCGCAAGGAAGAAGAACGAGTCCATGAAGAAGACAAACGGACGTAGACGAACGGGTCCTCACAAATGCGACGTTATCGGAACCAACCCGAAGAAGCAACACCGGAAAGAAGCACACACCATAGTAAACAACCAACACATGAACATGGTATGATATGTGGGATGCGGTATGCGGTATGCGATGCATATGCATGATTTGGAAAGGAAAGATTGAACCTGGACTCAACTTGGAAATCCAAGAGTTCCACTGGAAAGGGGAGGTGATTTTGGTTGAAATCGATATAAAGATCACTGGAATCGGATGCACGGTTTGGAAATGGCAAGCAAAACAAATATGGCACCGGTCTGCGATAAACAGCAAGTGACCAACTAAATACATCAAGATAAATATGCTACAGCACTCAAACATGACAACAAAATGCATGGCAGGGATCCACTCATGATGCTTGACAAAATATGAACACTGAGCTATGGCTAATTCATCCATTAACAGGTTCAAACAAGCATGGAAAAAGTGCAAATGATAACAGGTTTCAGACTTAGTGAAATTAACGCAAGTCTGGAATTTAACATCAGGTAGCACACTTTGGAGCATGAAAACTACATGCTACAGGAACTTAACATGGCAAGGCAAGGCATGGCATGAAGCTACTCAAAGCACTTAAAAAAAGTCCCTTAGTGACCTTGAGCCAAAAGGGATCATAAAATACAATTGCAAGCATGTGAACATGGCAAAAACATAAACAGATCTCAGACTTAGTGAAAAACTGGAGCATGCAAAACAGTTAACGAGTAGGCATGTTCACGAGCTCGATGCACTCACTACAGAACATGGCATTACTAACTAAGCATACACCCATCAAGAAGACATGGCATAGAAGGTAGACATGGCAAGAACAATAACATAGCATGCACGGATCAATAGCAACATCCTCGGCAAAATCGCTAACAAGTCAACAATCTGCCAGGATTCACGATATAGCAAAAGTAGAGCTCGATTGACTCAAGCTAGGGTGCTCCATAAATGAAAAAAAAGACATGGATGGATATATCACCACAATATTAACAAAACATCCTTATTGATCATCCTCAAAAGAGGCACGGATCGCTAGGAAACAACATGACCATATGGCATAACGACAAAATCAGGACAAGGACTTGGAGAAATTCTAAGTCCCTGAAATCAGCATTACCGATTACACTACTTTGCAAGTTTGTGCTAGTCACCACAAATCTCACAAAAATACATGGTAAGCACCACTGTAAAGATGGCATGGCATATAACAAAACACATGTAGAGCTCAACATCATAGCATGCACACATTAATCATGGCAAAAATGACAAAATGCCATTTGCTGAAATAGATCTGACAAATTCCTCAAATAGCTCTCTTCCAACAGCATTTCGGGCATCAAGATGAGCTCAAATGAAAATGGTGAAATGAGATGAAATGATGTACTCTTCGAGGAGAACATTTTGATATGCTACATGCACGAATCGGAGCTACGAGTTGAGAGTTAAGATGCGGTGAAATGTACAAAAAATTACTGGGACTTGGCAGTTTCAGGAAAAAAACACATGAGCGTTGGATAACCAAAAGATGCTCAGGGCGAGGTTTAGGAGGGCCTCACCTAGCGGGCCTGGCCCAGGAAGGACGGAGAGGCAGGCCGACGAGCTGGGCCGGTTGCTAGGCTGGCGGAAGGACCACGAGGCCCACGGGGAGGTCAACGGGGGCGCTGGAGGCGTCGTCCTCCTCCTCGATCCCGCCTGGATCGAGGGAGGCAGAGGCGGCTCGTCGCCGGCGCTGGAGATGAACGACAGCAGCGGGCGCGGATCGGCGCAGAGGTGGCCGGATCTGGTCCCTCTGGCCCCTTCCCGGCCGGATTCGTTGAGAGGGACGCCGGCGGAGCTTGGGGCGGTGGCGCGCCGGCGAAGCAGACGGCGAGGAGGCACGGGACACCAGCGGCGATCGGCGGAGGGCGGGAGGCAGCGGCCAGCGAACGAAGGACGGCGGCGGACGGCGAGGCAGACGGGGCGGCGAGGGTAGCGCGTACCGGATCAGGCGACGGGGACTCGGGCCCGGGCGGGCCCCGGATGTGCTTCGCGGGCCCGACGATGAAGGGTGATGTGGCATCTCCTGATAGGCCGGAGTGAGGTGGCCGGGCGAGCGGACATGTCCGGCCGGCGCGGGATGAAATGTCCGGCGGCGGCGGGGAAGGTTAGGGTAGGGTTTCATCCGTGAATTTCGGGAGAGGAGCACATATTTATAGGTAGAGGGAGCTAGGAGAGTCCAAATGAGGTGCGGTTTCGGCCACGCGATCATGATCAAACGACCGAGATGATGGAGAGGTCTTAGGTTGGTTTTGGGCCACTTTGGAAGGGTGTTGGGCTGCAACACACACGAGGCCTTTTCGGTCCCTCGGTTAACCGTTGGAGTATCAAACGAAGTCCAAATGGTACGCAACTTGACAGGCGGTCTACCGGTAGTAAAACAAGGCCGCATGAAAAGTCTCGGTCCAATCCGAGAACGTTTAACACCCGCACACAAAAAGAGGTAGAAAGGGGCACCGGGTGACATAGGAGCGCCGGATTGCAAAACAGACAACGGGGAAAATGCTCGGATGCATGAGACGAACACTGTATGCAAAAGAAATGCACATGATGACATGATATGCAATGCATGACACGCAAGCAAAGATAAGACAACAACAACGAATAACTGGAAGACACCTGGCACATCGGTCACGGGGCGTTACAATAGATCAAGTTAGACAAAAAACCTAATATCGGAGTAGAAATACGAGGCTATAAGTAATCATGCATATAAGAGATCAAAAGACTCAAATAACTTTCATGGATAAAAACATAGATCTGATCATAAAGTCAAAGTTCATCAGATCCCAAAAAACACACCGCAAAAAGAGTTACATCAAATAGATCTCCAAGAGACCATTGTATTGAGATTCAAAAGAGAGGGAGGAAGCCATCTAGCTAGTAACTACGGAGCCGTAGGTCTACAACGAACTACACATGCATCATCGGAGATGCACCAATGAGGATGATGGACCCCTCTGTGATGGTGTCTAGATTGGATCTGGTGGTTCTAGAACTTGCAGCGGCTGGAATTGATTTTTGTCGACAACCCTAGGGTTGTTGGAATATTGGGGTATTTATAGAGCAAAGAGGCGGTGCGGGAGGCCACCGAGGTGGGCATAACCCACGTGGGTGCGCCTGGGGGGGGGGCAGGTGCGCCCTGGTGGGTTGTGCCCCCTCGGGGCACCCCCCAGGTGCTTATCTGGCCCATTGGGTGTATTCTGGTCCATAAAAATCCACAAAAAGTTTCGTTGCATTTGGACTCCGTTTGGTATTGATTTCCTGCGATTTAAAAAACAAGCAGAAAACAACAACACGCACTGGGCACTATGTCAATAGGTTAGTACCAAAAAATTATATAAAATGATTGTGAAACATCCAAGAATGATAATATAACAGCATGGAACAAAAATTGTAGATACATTGGAGACGTATCAAGACCCAGTTCACCTTGTCTGGCGTCGAATTTGTGGTCTTTGGGTGGGAAAAATTAGCACGTAGGTCGGCCTCATCAGCCGCTTCGGTAGGCTGCCGCCTGACTCACTTTTTAGGGAGTATCTTAGCCCCTCGTTCTTGGCGGAATTCCCCACAGGGATCGAAGAAGGGCCATGTTTTGCGTTGGCTTTACATGGAGGTGTGTTGGTGACCGAAGCTTTGGGCACATGAGTGAGCCCTTCTAGTTTGAGGTCGTTGATCGGCGATCCCATCAATCTCTTCATCGATTGCACATCGAAACTCTCAATGAAGGCACCAGTGTCGGTGTCAAAACCGACAGACCTCAAGGTAGGGGGTCCCAAGTTGTGGATCTTGGATCGAGGGTAACAGGAACGAAGGAGGCGGTGTTTACCCAAGTTCAGGCCCTCTTAAAGGAGGTAAAACCCTACGTCCTACTCTTGTTTATATTGATGCAGATGTATCGAGTACAGAGTTGATCTACCACGAGATCATAATGTGTGGTCTAACTCTAAGTCTCGGTGAATGATTTTGCGTTGATGTCCCCCCTACGGGCTAAATCCTATGGCTTATATACACGCCAGGGAGGGTATCTAGGGTTACAAGGTCGGTAGCTATGAGCCAGGTGGCGGCAGAGATCTTGGAGTATACGTCAAGTCTATGGGGGTGCCAGTCTTGATCACGCCTCTTGCGTACAGCTTCCGGAGTCCATCTCGATCACAGATGAAGGCTTGCCGGCCGAACCCAAGGAGAATGGGCCAGGGTTAATACCCCCTTATCCAAGACACCGTCAAGTGGGTTCAACCGTGCGGTGATCTTTCCCTGTGACAGGAGGGGCGAAGGCATTTATTGTGTTCTTGCCATTAAGGATAAAATGACGGGGTTTGTTCATATTGATTGATCTTATTTTTTCTACATTATATCATCATGCTTATTGTGTTACTCCATTTATTATGAGCTTAATACTTTGAGATGCATACTGGATAGCGGTCTTGGGTTGGAGTAATAGCAGTAGACATCAGTAAGTTTAATGGTCTGCTTGTCACATGGGTAATGCATATGTGAGATCATGCCATGGATGGTCATCATAACAATGCGCAATTCTATTAGTTGCACAACATTAATTTGTCTACTCATCACTACCTTGCTTTCGAGAGAGATGCCACCAGTGAACCTATGGCCCCCGGATCCATTCTCAATTAATTTGTGAGCTTCTACCATTGCTACTTACTTGGTATCATTATCTTTGCTACCATTATCACTATTTGTTTTTAGTTATGTAAGTGGCAAGAACAAGCAGAGTGGCGACCCCCTTGTCTTTGTTGGGTGCAAGCAATTATTTTGTTTGTGGGAAGGTGCTTCTAAAGTTGTTTGTGTGCTTTCTCATACCGATTCGATAAACTTCGGCTCTTAACTTAGGGAAATACTATCTGCTACTATATTGATTCACCCTTCCTCTTAAGGGAAATCCAACAACTCCATTGCGAGTAGCAAGGACCAGGTGATTAGCAGCTGCGATGGACAGCATGAGCCGCACGATGACGCCATGCTTGAGCGACAACGCACACTTCGGACTAGTGCGCTAGAAGGGGAGAAATTTGGTGGACTAATGGATAGGGGGGCACACAAAAATACCCAACACATTTGGAGAACATTTACTTTCCGTTTATCAAGTAAGTCCAAATTATTTAATTATTTAATTAATTAATGTGATATCATTCTCATGAGATGAAAAGGGTGCACATACAATATAATAGACAAATATACCTAGGTTATTACTACCGAGATATTACATCAAGTTCCATGAGTAGGCCTGATAACCCACAAGCATAGGGTGTAGCCTTCTTGGATAAATAAGAGTGTCGAACCCAACAAGGAGCTAAAGGTAGAACAAATATTCCCTCAAGTTCTATCGACCACGGATAGAGCTCTACGCACACTTTAACGTTTGCTTTACCTAAACAAGTATGAAACTATTTGGCAAGAATAAATCTACAAGTACTTTGCGGGAATAAAACTATGAATAAATTGCAACGTAATAAAAGTGGATAACTTTTGTCAACAAGAAAGTCATTTGTCCCTAGGTAATCGATAACAAGTACCGGTAATCATTCTTGCAATTGTATATGAGGGAGAGGCATGAGCTAACAAATTTTCTCTACTTGGATCATATGCACTTATGATTGGACCCCTAGCAAGCATCTGCAACTACTAAAGATCATTAAGGTCGTTAAACCCAACCATAGCATTAAGTGTCAAGTCCTCTTTATCCCATACGCAACAACCCACCTACTCGGTTTTAAGTTTCTGTCAATCTCGCAACCCACCATAAGCAAATCATGAACGTATTGCAACACCCTACAGCGGGGACCCCTCACGTTTGCACAAGACAGAGGGCACCGTAGGACAGTACCATAAATAAAATATACAATCATACCAACCAAGATCACGATTAACCCACAGGACAAAACGGATCTACTCAAACACCAAGGATAACCATAGATCATTGGGAAATAATATATTGAGTTGAGCACCATGTTTAAGTAGAGATTACAGCAGGGAGAAGGGGTGTTACACCGCTGAATAGAGGGGGAGAGAGTTGGTGTTTATGGTAGAAAGATTGTTGATGTAGATCGCCGTCTCGATCCTTGCCCCGGCGGCACTCCGACGCCACCGGGAGAGAGGGGAGAGAGCCCCCCTCCTCCTTCTTCTTCCTTAGCCCCCCCATATGGGAGGAGAGTTCCCCCTCTAGTCCATGGCCTCCATGGTGGCGGAGGGGCGGGAGCCCACCCCCCGAGATTGGATCTCCCTCTCTATTCTCTTCTGTTTTGCGTTCCCCAAATCTGGCCCTTCACCATTTCTTAAATTCCTAGAGATCCATAACTCCGATTGCGCTGAAATTTTTACACGATTTTTTTCCATAAATTATTTTTCTTGCATCAGAAGAAGGGCCCCAACCAACGTTCGAGGAGGGCAGAAGATACCTGGGAGTGCTAGGGGGTGCCCAGCGCGCCCTAGTGGGTTGTGGTCACCGTGGGGCCCCGTTTGCGTTGATTCCACCTCCCAAAAATCATAAATATTCCAAAATAATTCTCCGTAAATTTTTATCGCGTTTGGACATCGTTTGATATGGATTTCCTGTGAAACAAAAAATATGCAACAAACAAGAACTGGCATTGGGCACTGGATCAATAGGTTAGTCAAATAAATCATATACAAAGTTTCCAATAGTATGTGAAAGTTGTATAATATTGGCATGGAACAATAAAAAAATTATAGATAGGACAGACATGTATCAGCATCCCCAAGCTTAATTCCTGCTTGTCCTCGAGTTGGTAAATGATAAAAAAGTTAATTTTTGATGTGGAATGCTACCTAGCATAAACTTGATCATATATCTAATCATGGCATGAATATTAAGACATAAGTGATTCAAAGCAATAGTCTATAATTTGACATAAAGACATCAATACTTAGGCATCCCAACAAACAATCGTGTCTTTCAAAATATCGACGCTAAAGAAAGCTATCCCTACAAAATCATATAATCTTGTCATGCTCTGTCTTCTTAACACAAAGTATTTATCATGCATAACCCCGATTACAAGCCAAGCAATTGGTTCATACTTTTTAACATGCTTCAGCTTTTTCAACCCGCACGCAATACATGAGCGCAAGCCATGGATATAACACTATAGGTGGAATAGAGTATGATGATAGGGGTAAATATAGAAAAGACAAAAAAGTAAGAAAGTCTCACATCGACGCGGCTAACCAACGGGCTATGGAGATGCCCATTAATTGATATCAATGTGAGGAGTAGGGATTGCCATGCAACGGATGGACTAATAGCTATAAGTGTATGAAAGCTCAATATGAAAAGTAAGTGGGTGTGCATCCAACTTGCTTGCTCATGAAGACCTTGGGCATTTGAGGAAGCCCATCATCGGAATATACAAGCCAAGTTCTGTAATGACAAATTCCCACTAGTATATGAAAGTGACTAAATAGGAGACTCTCTATATGAAAAACATGGTTCTACTTTGAGGCACAAGTGTGGTAAACGAGAGTAACAATGCCCCTTCTCTCTTTTTTTCTTTTTTCCTTTTTTCCTTTTTCTTTTTTTCTTTTTTTTCTCTCATTGTCCGGAGTCTCATCCCAACTTGTGGGGGAATCATAGTCTCCATCATCCTTTCCTCACTGGGACATGCTCTAATAATGAATAATGGTGATCATCACAATTCTATTTACTTATAACTCAAAAGAAATAAAAATTATAACTCGATACCTATAATAAAATATGACTCTATATGAATGCCTCTGGCAGTGTACCAGGATGTGCAATAATCTAGCATAACAACAATATCAAAAAATGGACAAGCCATGTAAATATCATGCTAGCTATCTTACGATCATGCAAAGCAATATGACAATGAATGCTCAAGTCATCAAAACAGAAGCGGTGGAAGTTGCATGGCAATATATCTCAGAATGGCTATAGAAAGGCCATAATAGGTAGGTATGGTGGCTGTTTTGAGGAAGATATAATAAGCCTTATGTGTGATAGAGCTTATCACATCACGGGGTTTGGATGCACCTGCAAAGTTTTCACCACATCTCGAGGTGAGAAAGGGCAATGCTCGGTACCGTAGAGGCTAGCAAATTGCGTAAAGGTAAGAGCGCATATAATCCATGGACTCACATCTATACCAATATAAAAAGACCCAAAGAGGCAGATCCAACTGATCTCGGCCATCGAACCAAGTCAATCCAACGACCTAGACTGCTCCAATGGCGAGCGTTAAACGTGTTTAACATGCAATTAATAGCATGCCAAATATTACACTAATCATAGGATTAACACACAAATAATAGCATACCTAATATCCACGTGCAACTAATATATTGCCTAAATATTAACGTGCATTGCACGTGCGCATTTACTAGTTAGTCATAAAGAACTCATATACTTATTGCAAAAGTTTATTAGCCATCGAAGCAAAGTACTACTATGCATGCCCCTAGGGGGATAGATTGGTAGGGAAAGACCATCGCTCATCCCCGACCGCCACTCATAAGGATTGCAATCAATAATAAATCATGCTCCAACTTCATAGCATAATGAGAGACTATACGTGCATGCTTCGGGAATCACAAACCTTAACACCAATATTCTTACTAACCACAACCGTTTACTACTTCCTCCCACAAATTCCATCTCTATATCGCAAAACTATTGCAAGGAATCAAACATATCATATTCAGTGATCTACAAGTTTTATGTAGGATTTTCTGACTAAGCATGTGAATGACCAATTCCTTTCAACTCTCTAAATAGATATAAGTGAAGCATGAGAGTTTAATTCTTTCTAAAAAATACCATGCTCTAATAAATATATGTGAAGCAAAAGAGCATTCTACAAATACCGATTTTCTATGTGAAGAGAAACATGCAATCCAAACTTCAAATGATATAAGTACAACACATGAATCATTCTACAAAGCCATACTCAAAAGATACAAGTGAAGTGCAATGAGCATTCTATAAATCAACCACGGACTATCTCATACCAGCATGCTGCATAAAAGAAAAGTGAAAAATGAACACAAAAGACGCTCCAAGATTCACACATATCACATGAATGAAACGAAGACGAAAACATACCGATACTTGTTGAAGAAAGATGGGATGCCTTCCGGGGCATCCCCAAGCTTAGACGCTTGAGTCTCCTTGAATATTTACTTGGGGTTCCTTGGGAATCCACAAGCTTGAGCTCTTGCCTCTCCTCCTTCTCCTCATATCGAGACCTCCTCGAGCTTTGGTCACTTCATCCACACAAAACTCAACAGAAAACTCGATAAGATCCATTAGTATAATAAAAAAAATTACTACTTTAAGTACTGTTGCAAACCAATTCCTATTTTCTTTTTGCATTTTATCTACGATACTATAACTTTTCCATGGCTTATACCGCTGATAGAATTGATAGTTTCATCAAAACAAGCGAAGCAATGCATCAAGAACAGAATTTGTCTTAAACAAGACAGACTGTAGCAATCTGAACATCTACCATACTTCTGGTACTCCAAAAATTCTGAAGACTTCGGACTAAATAAACAATTTGTATATGAGGACTGTGCAAAAAGTTTAAGAAGCTTTTGACGTTCTAGTAAAAAATGTAAATTCACGCACTACAGCAAAAGTTTCTGTTTTTGCACCGCACGTACCAACAAGCAATCTACTCATCCTAAAGGCAAATCTTGGCACAATAATTTTACAATATAATGGATTTGTACAAGGGTATAATTATTTTTGTTGAAAAGTTTCTGTAATTAAGATCCACAAAGTTTCCATGGGCATGAACAAAGTTCAAGGCTAGCTCCCACTTTCACAATGCTCGTCCATCTCACTTTCACTTTTCTTTTTGTGAAGTTTTAAGTTCCCCACTATACTTTTTGTTTTTAAACTTTATAAAAGCACTCAACAGAAATAAATGACTCTCTAAAACTTTTGGGTTATCTCCCTGCCAGCGCTTTCTTTAAAGCCATTAAGCTAGGCATAAAGTGCTCAAGTAATGGATCCACCCGGATCCCACGGTATATCAAAGCCAATTTTAATTAACAATGACTTAGAATTTAGTAGTGAGCACAAAGCAACATATATCATGCAATGATGGAGTCTAACTCTCTTCCTATGCATCGGTGCATCATACAAGAACAATTCATGCACATCAAGTAAAGGCCAATACATAGCATAAGAAGTTTCTTGCAGTTTTATCGTATCGGAAACATAAAGAGGCGGAGATGTAGTTCCTCTCATAATAATTGCAAGTAGGAGCAGCAAGCACATACATATTATATTCGTCAAAATCATCATGTGCAACTGTAAAAGCAAACCCATCAATGTAATCCTTAATAAGTGCAAACTTCTCCGATATAGTGTAGTTTGGAGAATTTAAAAAGATAATAGAGTTATCATGTGTGGGTGCAATAGCAATAATTTCATTCTTAACATAAGGATCTATAGCAAGTTCATCTCCATAAGCATAATTTATATTAGAGTCTTGTCCACAAGCATCAATTTCATCGAAAAGGGACATTTCAAAAGAATCAACGGGATCATAGAAATTATCATAGCATTCATCCTTCGGTAAGAACGAAGGGAAAATGAGCTCTGATAAATTGTTTACCGCTGTTGCAAAAATTCCCTAGAAAATTCAGAATGTGATAAAATGTTGAAACTTTTTTGCAAAATGAGCTCTGATAAATTTTCTACGGTGTGGTAAATTTTCATAATGTTTGGAATTGAATAAGTATTGATACTCTTGCATTCTTTACAGACTGTACTGTTTTGGTAGATTGCTATTATGATTGCATTGTATGCATATGCTTGCTTGTTTAATAATCTATTTGAGGATAGGAGTATTAAATATGCAGAGGCATTTAGTATGCAATGTTGAATAATAATTTTAGTGATTTTCTATAGTAGAGAATGATAAGGTTTTTGCATTAGTTTATACTAACTTATCTCACCAGTCCTTGTTGAGTTTTGTGTGGATGAAGCTTTTGAGATTTAGGAAAACCGTGATATGAGAAAAATTAAGGAGACACAAATGCTCAAGCTTGGGGATGCCCAAGGCATCCCAAGATAATATTTCAAGAAGTCTCAAGCATCTAAGCTTGGGGGCATCCCACCTTTCTTCATCAACACTTATCGGTTAGTATCGGTTGAGCCTTAGTTTTTTTGCTTCTTCACATGAGTTGTGCCATCCTTGGAATGCCATTTTATTTTGTTTTGCTTGCTGTTTTAATAAAATACTTAGATCTGAAAGTTTTAAATAAAATAGAGTCCACACATAGCTATCTATTTACTTAACTACTCATGTGATCTTCACTTATATCTTTTTTGAGTAGCTTGTCATTTACTCTTGTGCTTCACTTATATCCTATGAGTAAATTGTTGAAAAAATTGAATATCATGAAGTTGAAATCATATCATGCCGAGTGGTAGCTTCACATTGGGTTTAGAAAGTGAAATCTTTTGAGGCTTGACAATCACAATATTGGTCATACAAGCAATTCACGAATAATTAGTATAAGGAAGAGAACTTTCACATATAAATACACTATCATCGAAATATTTTGTGATTGTGAGCCCCCATCAAAAATATTATATGCCAAAATTGTTGACATTGGACAAGGAAGACAATGTAATGGTTTATGTTTGTTCATATTCACATATAAGTTATATTGTCATAGATCCTTCAACATGTGGTGCTTGCCCCCATCTTTGCTAGCCAAAAATTCCGCACCAAGTAGAGATACTACTTGTGCATCCAAAAACCCTTAAACCCAAATCTTATTTTCAAGAGTCCACTATATCTACCTATATGCGGTATTCTTTTGCCATTCTAAGCAAATTTGTATGTGCCATCTCTAATATTCAAAATAAATTTCTCTTTTGTGTGCTCGTACCGCTCGGGAGGCGGTGAGGGGTGGCCAATATTTTCCATGCTAGATGTGTTATTCTCACGATGAGTGTTTATTCACTTGTGATTGCACGAGAGTAAGGCAAAGGTATTAGGGATGCCCAGTCCCGAAATGAAAAATGAATTTACTTTATGTTATCAAATAATAAATTCCTTGGGAACTGTTGGTATGGAGGGCACCCGCGGATACGGTTAGCCATGGAAAGTGAAAGTATGGTGGAAAAAGGAATAAACTTTATTTTCTGTTTGGGAACCGCCTATGATATATCTAGCATGGGAAGTGTTTGGAACTCTAAGTCATTTTCGTTGGTGGGATGGATACACCTCCCAAAATGTTTTTATCTCTCAATTTTCACTTTGAGCTCTGGCACCTCTACAAATCCCTACTTCCCTCTGCGAAGGGCCTATCTTTTACTTTTCAGTATTTACTTTTATGCAAAGAGTCAAAGTATTCCTCTCTATTCATTTTTATTTTCTATTTTGGTAAGTATCATGTGGTAAGGAAAGATCTAGGCACACATGTCCAGTTGAATATGGGTAGCATGAGTTATTACTGTTGACATCACCCTTGACGTGAATACGTTGGGAGGCAAAACAATAAGCCCCTATCTTTCTATGCATCCGGTTGAAATGTTTTGCTCATGTGTATGCGGTGAGTGTTAGCAATCATAGAAGACTATATGATGGTTGAGTATATGGAGCTCTTACTTAAACTCCGTTGAATAAGTTGAACAGAAATTGCTTGGTGACTAAGAACAAAGGTTGTTGGGTTTCAACAGAATTCATTGTTTGAACCTTAACATGTGAATTGGTTGCCACTATAACATGAGAAGTTTCACAAGAAAGAATTGCTGCTATGATGCTAGGAAAAGTGATTGAAATTATCATTGATTAAACTTGTGCGCTTTGCTAGCATTCACACTTCATAAATTATTTCTTTTATCATTTACCTACTCGAGGACGAGTAGGAATTAAGCTTGGGGATGCTGATACGTCTCCAACGTATCTATAATTTATGAAATATTCATGCCAATATATGTCTCCAATTGTTTCTTTGCTTGTTTTTTACATCATAGAAAAACAATATCAAACGGAGTCCAAACATCGCGAAACTTTTTGTGGATATTTTATGGGCCAGAAGACTCCCGATGGGCCAAAGCAGCACTTGGCGGGTGCCCCGAGGGGGGCACAACCCACCAGGGCGCGCCAGGACCCCCTAGCGCGCCCAAGTGGGTTGTGCCAACCTCGGTGGCCTCCCGCACCCCTTCTTTGCACTATAAATTCCCAAATATTTCGAAACCCTTCGGGGTTAACCTAGATCAGAAGTTCCGCCGCCGCAGGGCTCCGTAGCCACCGAAAACCAATCTAGACCCGTTTCGGCACCCTGTCGGAGGGGGGAATCATCTCCGGTGGCCATCTTCATCATCCCGGCGACCACCACAATGAGGGAGTAGTCCACCCTCGGGGCTGAGGGTTTGTACCAGTAGCTATGTGTTTAATCTCTCTCTCTCTCGTGTTCTTGAGATGTCACGATCTTGATGTATCGCGGGCTTTGTTAATATAGTCGGATCAGATGGTGTTTTCCCCTCTCTATCTTGTTGTGATGAATTGAGTTTTTCCCTTTGATATTTCGTTGTTATCCGATTGAATACTTTAATGGATTTGAGAACACTTGATATATGTCTTGCAATTGAATACTCGTGGTGACAATGGGGTATCGTATTGATTCACTTGATATATGTTTTTGCACTCAACTTGCAGATTTCCGCGGTGAGATTGGGGTAATCTATGCATAGGGGTTGATGCATGTTCTTGTCTTTGTTTCTCTAGTAGAAATCTTGGGGCACTCTTTGTAGTTCTTTGTGTGGATTGAGTATTATGAATATGAATATGCTTTGGTGTTATTCTAGTACGAACTCTAGGATAGATCAAACGGAAAAAATAGCTTTGCGTTATTTTAGTACGAACTCTTGAATAGATTGATAGAAAAGAATAGCTTTGAGGTGATTTTGTACCCTACACTACAAAAAAGACACATCTGTGACATTTTGGGCCGAACGAATTTTTTTCTATCATGCTTATGACACTTCTATGATGATAATTGTGAAAAAACCCGGTATCATCATAGATGTGGTGGGCTCCTACTTCTATGACAAAAAATCATGATAGAAAATGGGCTTTTCATCTTGGGCGGGCCGGAGACACAGCTGCATGACATTCTTTGGGCCGTCCATGATGGAGAAAACCGTGGTAGAAGCGAGGGCGAGGAAAATATCGGGGGAGTTCCCGGTTACAGTGGGTGGTCGGGGGCCGAGCGATGCGCGTTTCTCTTGTTCGTACGCGAGTGTGTGCGAGGCATTGTGCTCTAACTGAACCCGAGCGAGGCGTTGGGCTCTAACTGAACCCGAGCGATTGCACTAGCTACGTTACTAGAGCCTGATCGATCCCTTGCTATTAACTGAACCGAGTGATTCCTTTGCTACTGCTGCTAACTGAAGCTGATCGAACACTGCTGCCTCCTTCCCTTGATGAACAGTGAGCGTTGTTGGGGGGTTTGGATGAACAGTTCCCGGTGGGGGGTTGGATGAACAGGATCCCATGGTAGTAGAGGCCATTGCCGCTGGATGAACAGTACCCCGATCAACCGAGCCGGTGGATGAATAGGACCCCATGGAGGGCTAGATGAACAAGACCCTGTGGAGGGTTGGATGAATAGTAGCCGGTGGAGGGCTGGATGAACAGTAGCCCGTGGAGGGTGGTTGAACAGGACCCCATGGAGAGGGCTGGTTGAACAGTAGCTGATGGAGGAGCGCGCGGTGGAGGCTGGATGAACAGGAGCCTGTGGATGAACAGTCGCATTTGGAGGCTGGAGGAGGTCAACGGTGGATGAACAATAGCCCATGGAGGCTGGAGGAGGTCGACGATGGAGATGAACAGTATCCCGTGGAGTCCCGTTTTGCGGTACGCCACACCCCTCCCGATGAACATGACCCCCGTTTCGACCGTAGCGCTCCAACACAAGTCCGTTTCCTCCGTTTTGTGATACGCCACACCCCTCCTGATCAACAGGACCCCGTTTCGACTGTAGGAGGTCTGTTTTCTCCGTTTTGCGGTACGCTAGACCTCTCCTGATGAACAGGATCCTGTTTCGACCGTGGTCGGTCGAACACAAGGCTGTTTCCTCCGTTTTGCGGTACGCCAGGCCTCATTTCCATCGAATGTTCTGTCCAAGCTGGTTGGCTCCTGATGAACAGCACGCGTTCCGTTGCCTCCGGATGAACACGACGCATTCCATTGCCTCCCCATGAACACGACGATGACGCAGTTTCTCCGTTCCGACCCAACCACAGCCATGTACACGAGCTCTGGCCGTACGTATGCATGAGTAGGCGTTCGAGACCCCGCCCGTATGTACGTACATGGCCGTATTTACTTTCTTGCACCCTGGCCGCTGTACGTACGTGTACATGCTACGTGCGCGCCTCTACTACGACACGTGCACAACTCTACTACGACACGTGCCCTTCCTTGCACGGCCACGGTTCATCACTGCAGCCTGCAGACAGACCGATCGTATGTACGTACACGTTCGCGACCAGAATGACAACCCTACGTATGCTTTGACCAAGTGGGTCCCGACTGTCAGGCACTTCCTTGCATGCGAAGATGTAGCTGGTGGGTCCCAGCAGTCAGGGGGGAAACTTTTTTTCATGAAATACGGTGGCCCGTCTGGTGGGTCCCTGCTATCAGGTGGAGGAATAATTATTTTCCGCATAATAAGGAGGCACTTCCTTGCTGCGGTCATGGACCCAGCTGTCAGCCTCTCCACATATAGTACTCTTCCGATGGAAGTCGTTCATTGACCACATTGACCATGCCGTGCCGAGAGCACCAAGGCGGTGGACGACGGTGAGGCCTAGGAAGGGGATGACGCAGAGCCGGGGAAGACGCGGCAGTGGATGCCCACGCGGAGAGGAGTACGATGGTTCACTGGTTCGGCTGCGGTGTGAGGCTGCCGTCGCCGCAGGGCCTGGCCAGCGGTGGGAGTAGTAGGGGGCGGTGAGGACTCCACGACAGCACAGCCGGCCACGGGAGGTAGGAGTAGGCGGCACGACCGGCGCTGCTTTGGGCGGCTAGAGCAAGAACACCAGAGGTTGAAGAAGCACTACGACCGTTGGATGGACATCGTACAGTCACTTGAACTAGAATCGTTCATATTGACTAAGTTGACAAAGCCCTCCATCCCCGTCAACTTTGTAGGCCCACATGTCAGGCTCCCACTATGCTGGGTCCCAGCTAGCAGGGGGAGTATACATTTTTTGTGCATAATAAGGAGGCACTTCCTTGCGTGTGAAGATATAGCTGGTGGTTCCGACCTGTCAGCGGGGGGAACATTTTTTCGCGAAGTACAGAGGCCCTTCCGGTGGGTCCCAGATGTCAGGTGGAGGAATCATTATTTTGCGCGTTATAAGGAGGCATTTCCTTGTGTGCGGCCTTGGACCCAGCTGTCAGCCTCTCCACGTACAGTCCACGTCCGATGGATGTCGTTCGTTGACCACGTTGACCACGGCGTGCCGAGAGCACCAGGGCGGTGGATGATGGCGAGGCCTAGGAAGGGAACGACACGGAGCCGGGGAAGACTCGGCAGTGGTTGCCCACGCGGTGGGGAGTACGAGGGTTTACTGGTCCGGCTGTTGTCGCTAGAAAATAGCAGGAGGTGTGGGTGAGTAGAGTAATGGCCTGGCCAGCAATGGAGTAGGGTGGGGTGGTGCGGCCTGTGCGACAGCACAGCCGGCCATGGGAGGCTGGAGCAGGCAATCACACCAGCGCTGGTTTGGGCGGCTGGAGCAAGAAGATCAAATATTGAAGAAGCAGCACGTCCGTTGGATTAACATCCAACGGTCATTGCTGCTAGAATCGTTTGTGGACTAAGTTGACAAAGCCTTTCGTACATGTCAACCTAGTAGACCCACAAGTCAGCCTCCAAATCTGTCCCAAACAGCATACAGCCTGAAATTTCTAGCCAGATTCAAATTAATTTTAAAACTAAACATACCTTAATTTAAATCCAATGAAATTGTACCCGCACAAAAACAATGAAATTTAAAAATATCAAAATCCAAAAGAAAAAAGTATTTTGGAACTAATTGCTTGTTTCCTGTATTTTTTCATTTTACAACCCATTTAATATTACTTATAGCCCATTTCTTATTACTTATAGCCCATTTTCTGGGCAAAATGCATCCCTCCTCGTCTTGAAAGATTTTCGGCCCAACAGGGCATAGAAAAGCAAGTAGGCCTACGTTGGTTATTCTGCAAAAAACAAAATAGCTGGGCTAGCCATTTTCAAAAAGGAAAAAAACAAACTGGGCTGATCATGTGCTAGACGGGCCACAGCTCCCGAACAACCCAGTTGATACCCTTCTCCGTCCCAAAAAAACAAAATCACTGCACACTGCTGGGTCCCTACTGTCATCCTCACCATGTACAGTCATCTCCATATTCCTCTCGGTTGTTGACCATGTTCACAACACCGGAGGGCGGCGCCGCGGCGAGTAAACCAATGCGGAGGACGATGGTGAGGCCTCGGACGGGAACGAACAGGAGCCGGGGAAGATGCGTAGAGTTTTAGGGTGCGATGTGGCCATGATGCATGCTCGGCAGCACAGCCATCCATGGGAGGCGGGAGCAGGCGGTCCCGCCGGCGCTGGTTTGGCTTTGGCGGCTGGAGGAAGAAGAGACTGAAGAAACACAACAGACGTTGAATGTCAATCCAATGGTCAAGGTTGGCACAATCCTTTGTTGACTAAGCTGACACCAAGTAGCATACTTTTTTATATATAGGAAGAAAAGAAAAACAGGGCTCATTCGCCTGATAACATTCCCGGAACTGCGACCGTTCGATCTTGCGTCGCAACTAAAACTGTGAGAAAAATGTGTTCGTCTGCCGTCCTCCTCCCAGGGAACGTTCGCCACGTAAGTGAATAGCACCCTTGGTTTTCTACCGAGAGGTCTTAGGTTCGAGTCCCAGGAACTCTTAGTTTTGTCCTCCTTCCTTCCTCACAAAAAAAGAAAGAAAATCAAAGACTTGAGAAGGTGTACAGAACAAGCTAGTGTACCGTAAAGAGACGTTGCTGAGTTTTAGAAAAAAGAGAGACGTGCTTCTGTAGCTGGTTTGAATCCAAACCTAGACTATGACTATATATGGTGCTATGCTACTCTGCAAGTAATGAAATTGACATATCCAACATTCGCTTCTCCTCTTCTCTACTTACTCTGCCTAGCATCAGAAGCTCTGGCCGCAGCAACCATGTCCGCTGGCTACTCGTCCACCTGCTCTTCAGCATGCAACAACCACATATGCGCCAAGTCGCCACCCGTACCATCGCATGTGGGTCTCATCACACCCCCGCCTGCACACGCACCGCAGCCGGTTGCTCATCGCAACCCGCTGCCGTTGGTGTGGTGCCACTACTGCAAATCACGCAGAGTCATCCGTCGCGTCTCAACCACAATCCTCAACCATGGCCGAGTCTTCTACAAATGCCTGAATCATGGGGTAATAATATGTTTAAGTGTTGTTTTGCTGCTTTCAGTTGCTGATTTTTTTAATAGTTTGGTTGATGATCTTCCAATTTGATTCGTGCAGAAAAGGGAAGATTCGTGTGATTTATATTTCTGGAAGTTGCTGATGTGGGGGAACACAACTACGCTGATTATTTGGTTAGCCGAGGAATCCAAATACCAGCAGGTTGGGGTGTTGGACAAGTAACTG
Organism: Triticum urartu; assembly: GCF_003073215.2. Taxonomy (NCBI): domain Eukaryota; kingdom Viridiplantae; phylum Streptophyta; class Magnoliopsida; order Poales; family Poaceae; genus Triticum; species Triticum urartu. The sequence goes on along the minus strand of NC_053028.1, from coordinate 314,217,536 downwards.
AAGGAACGACAGAAGAGGAAGATGCAGAGCAGAAGGTTCAAGATGCAGTTCCTCTGATCATGGCCAAGCAACAGCTGCTGAACGGCCTTGACAGCAATGAGGAGATGAAAGAGCTTGTGAAGATAATGGGCAAAATCAATGTGCTATGTAGGATGATTATCTCTTTATTTGCGGTGTATGTAGCACTCGTGATGTATTCAGTGGCTATGACCTGAGCACTTTGCTGAAACTTGTAATGAATGAAACCTGTGTAGCAGGCTGGGCGTAGTGTTGTGAACATGTAATTATTTCTATTAACAGAAATCGAGGGGTATCCCCTTTTGCTCATAAATAAATAAATAGCATATGCCCTTTTGGTAATAAATAAATAAATTAGCAGAGGCCCTGTCGGGTCAGCTTTGTTCCCATTCAAAGATGTCGAGCAAATTGTAGTCCACCAGCAAACTATGTCATCAAGTTCAAGTTTCACAGCCAAATATGAGTACAACTAAACAACAATGTCATCATGTTTTAGTCTTCATACAATCACCAAACACAAATGAACATACATAACAAGTGATGTTCTCACAGCAAAATACTAAACAACATGTTCATCAGGTTTCAGTTGTCATAGAACACAATTTCACATATTAGATAAAAAACCGTCTTCTAACAAGCAAATATGACAAAATCAATCTAATCATCATCCGCAGCAGCAGCGTCAACATCTTCTCCATGTATATCAGTTTGAATCGTAATTCCCCAGAGTGTCATCTTCTTCTTTATCCTCAATGTCCTCGAACATTGGCTTCTTCTTGATCAACTCTTGTATGTCCACAACACGACAAGCAATCTTTTCGCCAGCGTCATTGACGTGATGGTTCTCAAAGATATTAGGAACATCTGTGGAATCTTGTACATCAGGAGCAGTGTAAGCATCATCTTGTTGTGCAACTTCATTGAATGAATTCCTCTGCTCAAACCTTTGCAATACTCTCCAGTCATCGCTACGTGCAAATGTGTCTTCCAAGAAAAATATCTGTGTTGCTTGATTTGCCAAAATAAAAAGGCTCGTTGGTCTACGCTGCCTTGACATTGATGGATTTGAAATAACCATTAGCTCTGGGTTTTGCGATCCTAGAAAACAGGTTATACCAACGACAGCACAACAGAACCACACACTGATGATCCTCGAAACTAGAAATATACTACAACTGAACAATGTCTGTTATGTTAGCATACATTTCAGTTGTCTCTCTGTTGTACGTATCCGTGCTCATGATGGCACTATTTTGTGTATTCCTGCCTTCATCGCATGCAAGGGTGTTGTAGCACACATCTCCAACAATGCAAGATTCATAATGTCTTACCCAAGTATCAGGACCCATTGCTAGTGCATAAAGGGCATCATCAACTGCCTGCCCATCCTACAGCATCTTCTTAGCCTATGGTTAGAAAATAGACAAGCTGATCATCTTATGTACTCAATATATTAAAAAAATTGACAGTGCAATTCAAAAGCTTACATGGCTCTTGAACCATTTCACAAATCCTGCCATAACCAGTTTGTCAATGTCTCTTGGATTTTGCGGCAGTAACTCCTTTTTGTAGATGCTGCACAGCATAGTGATCGCGTCAAACATCTAAATATATAAGAATGTGCTGCAAGTTTAATAGATTACGATGTATAAGCTGGAGTACTTAGCACTTACTTGATATAAGGTACTATCTCAGGACAGTTATTCAACACATACCAAACCATTTTGTCCAAATCGTTAGGTTTGTCCTCTTGTCTACTCTTCCCTGTAACTCGAACAGAATAATCGAAAACATTGAGCCCGGGATTGTCTTCACCCATCTCTTTGCTAAGCTGATCAGCTGTTTCAATGTATTTTGAGCAAAATGTCAACGCTTCTGTAGTAATGTAGGCCTCTGCAATGGAACCCTCGGGTCTAGCTCTGTTCCTAACATAGCCCTTGAAAGTTCCTAGCCGCCTTTCAATAGGGTACATCCAGCCATACTGTACTGGACCTCTAAGTAGTGCCTCATCAGGTAGATGAACATCCAAATACACCATCACATCAAAAAAGGTTGGAGGATATATCTTCTCAAGGTCGCATAGGATAGTTGGTATCTTGTCTCTAAGACGCTCCGAAGCATCTACCCTGATATTTCTACTGAAGAGTTCCCTGAAGAATAGTCACAACTCTGCAACTGCTCTGTATAAGTCAGGGCAGCCCAATCCTCTAAGGATAACAGGTAAAACCCTTTGAAGTAGGACGTGGCAGTCATGAGTTTTCAACCCTTGTACCTTGTTTCCAACTGCACCGACTCTCCTTTCAGGGTTGGAAGCAAATCCATGTGGGAATCTCACACGTGACAGGACCTCGCAGAATTCTTTTCTTTTTACCTTATCCAAGACGTACACAGCTGGTGCCATATCCTGTGGTTTACCTTCATCTTCCACCTGCAAATCCTTTCTAATACCCAGGTGTGTCAAATCAATCCTAGATTTTAACGTATCTTTCGTCTTGCCTTCAATATTAAGAAGTGTGCCGATAATGCTATCACATATATTTTTCTCGATGTGCATCGCATCAAGATTATGCCACAGATCCAAATCTTTCCAATACTCCAAGTCCCACAAAGTGGACCTGCGAGTAAACAATAATCTCTCTTCTGCCCTACCACGCGTCATTTTCCCGCTACCATTACCAGGTGGTTTCCTGGTGTAATATGCATGACCTTCTCTAATTCCACTTGCAACTCATCGGCGGTGAGCCTCTTTGTCCCATCACTGTTTTCATGCTTTTCATTGAAAAGATGTCTTCGGTATTTTGTAGGATGCGGCTTGTCCTTCGCAAGGAAACGGCGGTGCCCAATGTAATAGATCTTGCTAAGTATTGCGTATGACAGCGGATTCCTGTCATAGCGAACACATGCATTGTAACCATGTGTCGTTTGCCCTGACATAGTGCCCAAAGCCGGATAATCATGGATGCACCAAATTATAACAACATGCAGAAAGAAATCAGCTGGTGGGCTGCTATATAGGTCTCGAGTGAGAACACCCTTCCATAGCTGTTGAAGTTCCTCCACAAGAGGCTCCATGAATAAATCAAAATCCTTTCCAGGACTTTTTGGACCTGGGATGAGCAAGGCCATCATGTAGTTTGATTATTTGGTGCAGACATTTGGAGGCATGTTGAAAGGGATAACAAGCACTGGCCACATGCTATATGTGGCGCTCTGGTGGCCAAATGAGTTAAATCCATCTGAAGCTAAGCCAAGTCTATTGTTTGTCGGGTCAGCAGCAAACTTTTTGTGTTTCTGATTGAAGCTTTTCCACTCACTACCATGTGATGGATGGCTCATTACATTCTGATCTCTGTACTCCTGGTTCCTAGAATGCCACAGTACATCCTCTCTTGTTTTAGCATCATGAAACAACCTATGCAATCTTGGTGTAATTGGAAAATGTCTTAGAACATTATGAGGAATCCTCCTCATAGCATCACCATCTTTCCATCTTGATGATTTGCATTTCGGGCATTCACTTAAGTTGGCATAGTCCTTCTGGAACAGAACACAATTATTCTTACAAACATGGATCGTATCATATCCAATTCCAACTGCACGAAGGAAATTCTTCATTTTACTGTAGGTGTGTGGTAGCTTAGAGCATGTGGGAAAGCTTTGCGGAAAGCAGCCAATATCGCATCGAATGATTTGTTGGTCATCCCCTCAGATGTCTTCACCTGAAGAAAGGTGACCACAGCTGAGAATACTGACAGCTTTTTTCCTGGGGTGACAGCCACGTTGCATTGTTCCAAGATGCGGGCCCACCGTTTTTCTTCTGCAGGTGAAATTCACGAAATGCACGAGCATTTCGTAGCATTGTTTCAATGTTCGTCAAACTCACTGGCTCCGCCACCACCACCTCCTCCTCCTCTTCCACCTGAGCATCAGGCAGATCAAGATGGTGATATGCTGCTTCCATGTAGTCAGTAACATTGACGTTCATAGCTTCACCATGATGAACCCACCTAGTATATGTCACCGACATCCCATACAAGTGTAGATGATTCTGCACAGTTGACTGGGGTCTTGTAACTGAATTCATACAACTGCTACACGGGCAGAGCACATCTGATTTCGGACCACCGTACTCAGCTCTGATAAAGTTCATGAAGTTTTCAACCCCCTCGACATATGCAACGGAGAATCTTCGAGCAGAAGTTATCCAAGTCCTGCCCATCTGTTAGACATACAAATTAGTTCTTGTACTAGATATTACAGGAAAAACATATATGCTTTTTTATGAAGTCCAGAAAAAAATACCTAGGTTGGTGTCTAAAGCTATGGCAAGCTAAGTGGACGAGAAGATCTAAGTAATGAAATATATTTAAAGTTAATTCAGCAAACAGATTTGAGTGCTAACTTATGGCAGGCTGTTTCAGCAGTCAATGAGGCCGAGCACACAGCCATCGAACTATCAAAGACCATCGCAGCAACAAAGATCGAGTATAAAACGGTGTAGAGCTATTTCACCTAACAGATTGGCTACTGGACCATGGCAATCTACGTCACAATAAATATATGGCAGGATATTTTAGCAACTAATCGGGCTTGGCATGCCATCTCAGCTAAGCAGATTGAGTGCAGAATAGGGCAAGGAAGCTTCTTAAGCAGAGCATATTGACTGTAAACTACTTCGGCAAACAGTGAGATTAACAGCATCTATCAGCTAACATTCAGCGCTACACCGACATGCACGAGGCCTCAGTCTAGAATGCGCGTACCATGGGAGAAGCTGACCACCGTGCGTCTCCACACGAACGTCTCCAGCGATGGTGGCGCTGACCGCCATGTGCCTCCACAAGAACATCGCCAGCGGTGGCAGCGCGGCTCGAGGATGGCAGTCTACAAGAGGATAATGTGGGAGTGAGAGGATCACCGTGCGTCCCCTCACGAACCGCGGCGCCGACGATTCGGCGTGGTGGGGAGGGCGGCTTTGGCGGAGCGAATGGAGTGGAGGGGGGCGGGGGGAGGGGGTTTGGGGAATATTATTGGCTAGTTGGACGAAGGGTGGTTGAATTTGGGATTTGGGGGGATTTTTTTGTTGGGAGGGTTTCGCGCGGTGGGCGGCGGGGGGGGGGGGGGGTTTGGCGCATGGTCGGTTTCTCCAAGTGCAGTCCCACGTGTTAGTGAAGAGGCAAGCCGAAGCACGTTTCGTTTGCATGAGCCGTGTGCAGGACCAAACGTGTGTGGGGTGCAATGCGACCGCGACAGGGGTGCTGTGAGTGTACCGCCTTTTTTCCTTTTCAACTACGTGCTTCGCCCCCTTAAACAATCTTGGTGCTTCGCGCGATCCATCGATACTACTACTAGTAATCCGGTAATCCCGACTAAAACGGCGCGGCTAGGTCTTTTCCCGCGCGATATGCTAGGAGGTTGGCTTAGTTGTTTTTTTGGACGAGTAATGCTACACCTACATAATCCCAGTTACATAATTAATGTAATGTGAAACATGTGAGCTGTTGATTGTAGATTGGCAGGAGGGAGGGGCCCACCACCATGAAAATCAAGGAGGAGAGAGAGAGGCAATTTACGTTAACCCTTTCGTAGGCTCCTGTAGATGTAGAAAGATGTGAAATGTGTGAATGTGTAGTGGACGTACTATTGGAGTGCCTAAGATAAATTGCGTATGTAGGCCCTATGTGTTTATTTACTTCGCATGTTAGCTTTGTCTCGGTTCAATAAAAAGCAGAGTTGGTGATGATGGTGTGCCTGCCATCCTGCAATATAGGCCGTCCGATCTATATCTAACAGATAGGAAGGAAACTATGACAATTTACCCGCACTCCTCTCCACATTTGCAGATAAGGCCTTCCCTCGTTCATCCTTTTCTCCCACAAGATCTTGATGTTCCGTGCAACGCACGGGCATCTTGCTAGTACTCCTACAATATACTATATTATTGTGAAATTTCATATACACCGGCCGAGATTAATGCAAACACGGCGGATTTTCATTACATTTCAAACTTTTATAGGACAGAAAAATAAAATAAACCCAGCCCTAAACCTATTCTACGGCAGCGACCGACGTCCTCCATCTAGGATCTCCATGTACGGGGGCGGGGTTCAAGACGAAGGTGTGGTCTCCGGCGAGGAAGAGTAGAACACGGGAGACAGACTGGCCAGTTGGCACACCATGCCCAGCCACCTCCCATGCCCTACTCATCCTCGGAGGAGTCCCTGACATCGGCGGTGCCGGACGTTGGACGGCGGCAAGTAGGACGCGTGGCTGATGGTGCTCCCATCATCGGCCGCCATCGTGGCCACCGCTTGTGTGGTCGCGTCCGCATCCGGCTACACCGCTATTGCGTTGCGAGTAGCGACTTGAGTGAGGGCGGCGATCTCGAGCATAATCCCCGAAGACAAAGCTCTCCCGCAGAGCGTTTGCGCTCGCGGTTATGGTGGATGTGGTGCCAGGTAGCAGGACGATGCGCTATGGTGTGGAGGTTAGCTGGGCATTGCCGCTTGAAGTAGCGCATTCCGGTGAGGCCAAAGCGTCCGGGTGTGTCATTAAGTCGCCGGAGTTTGTTCCTCGCTCACCGAGACTCTTAACGACGGCATACGGACGGACGACATGAATGCGGGTAGCTGGCGCCGGCTGGGAATGCACCGCGCGACGGCGCCAGGGACGAGGGTTTTTGGTGTGCCAGGGTAGTCAGCTGCGGTCGTGGCAACATTGGAGATGCCCTTTGCTCACATGCGACCCCACATGTCATTGAAAAAGCAAGACGACCCGGCATGGTCGCAGGTCCTGGGGATGCAGTTGGCCGCACTACACCACTCCGCGGACGCTTCACGGCGCGAGCGCACTTCGACGCCCCGTGCATCCTCGACGAGTCGGGTGTTGATCCGTTGGTCGTGCCACAACGCTAACGCCACCCTTGGCACATGAAACCGACCATGCCCAGCGATGATGAGCGTGTCGCTCACCGCGGTCGCCCTGTCTAGAGGCGGTGCTGGAGCTGCGCCACATTGCTGGCCCCCACGACCCACATGAACGGTTGCTGGTGGCGAGGAGGTCGTGGGCCAGCTCCTCCATTGGACTAGTCTGCGCCACGTCGTCCCGACAGGTGTGCCCCACATGTCGATTTCATTGTTTTCCCGGCCATATTCGAGCGTCAGTGCTCCGCGTTGCGCATTAGGCGCGGAACATGTGGTTTTTGTGCCCTGGTTCAAATGTGGTACAGTACCAAGTTGTTACCCTAGCCCCAAGTGTGGTGGTTTTGGGTACGGCACCACCCTTTTCCTTTTAAAGTAGTGAAGTGTAACACTTGATTAAGTAGCCGGATGGTGTGCTAAATGTAGGTGTCCGACTGTTTGAAAGAATAATTGAGGTGTGCCCGGTCCGTGCCCGCATTTAGGGGTCCAACTTACCATGTTCCGGCAGTAGTAACTATACTCGTCCCTGTGTACTCCCTCTGTTTTTATTTACTCCGCATTTTAGCTCTGCTCAAAGTCAAACTTTGTAAACTTTGACAAAGTTCATAGACAGAAATAATAACATATACAATAACAAATCAATACCATTAGATTCATTATTGAATATACTTTCACATCATATATATTTGCTATTGTAAATGTTCATATTTCTACTCCTACTAGCAAGATGCATGTGCGTTGCACGTAACATCAAGATGCATTTGTATGACTAGTTTATCTTGTGAGAGAAAAGGATGAATGAGGGAAGGCCTTATTTGCAATTCTGGAGAGGTGTGTGGGTACCTTTTTGCAAAATTGCCATAGTTTCCTTCCTATCCGTCACATATAAATCGGACGACCTATATTGCAGGATGGCAGGCACACCATCATCACCAACTCTGTTTTTATAAGAGTCCGTCCGATTTATATCTGACGGATATGAAGGAAATATGGCAATTTTACAAAAAGATACCCACACCCCTCTCCACATTTGCAAATAAGGCCTTCCCTCATTCATCCTTTTCTCCCACAAGATAAACTACTCATACAAATGCATCTTGATGTTCCATGCAACACACAGGCATCTTGCTAGTGTACATAAAAAGCAGAGTTGGTGATGATGGTGTGCCTACCATCCTGCAATATAGGTTGTCCGATCTATATCTAACAGATGGGAAGGAAACTATGAAAATTTACCCACACTCCTCTCCATATTTGCAGATAAGGCCTTCCCTCGTTCATCCTTTTCTCCCACAAGATCTTGATGTTCCGTGCAAGGCAGAGGCATCTTGCTAGTTTTCTATAAACTTGGTCAAATTTTATGAAGTTTGACTTTAGTCAAACCTAATATGCAGAGTAAATAAAAACAAAGGGAGTATCTTACCCCATGACCAAGACAGAAAGGAAAACGAGACAACTTATTGTTTATTTGAGCCGTTCAAGTATAATCATGCGGCGTTGCTTATTTATCATTCCTCTCCAACCCTCTTCTCCATCGATCATGCCGCCCTCTGATCGAGTCCATCCTCCCGCATGCGTCATTTGAACATTCCGCCGAGTATCATTCGCATGTGGGCCTAGACCATGCTTGTATTTCCAATGTTGTAATTTGTCCGACATGCATACAAACAAACGGTTTGTTTAAAGTTTCACTTTGCCTCCACTACGTCTCGCTTCCCGTCTTAGTTTTGACATCCCATTCGGTTCATACCCCGACACATCTTGACGAGATCGATTGATGTTGAGAGATCAATTGCGTGTCGTTCAAGGAGATAAAGGTTTGGTCTGTTTCTATGATAGAAATGACCCCCGGAGGGGGGGTCTGTGGGGATCAGAGGGAGTATATTGTACGTTCATAAGTGAAATGAACGTATTGTACCCACCCTAGTCCTCTTTCAATGTCCCACGCGGGGTTGTCCGTGGCGGAGGCCTTCCCCTTCTTGGACGCCTCTGCCTCCAGATGCGTGGAGGCCCGTCTTTTCTTCCTTCCCTCCTTAGGGGGAGAATCGCTTTCCTCCTCCTCGTCGTTGTCAGTAACGGGAGGGAAGTGGGTTTTGGTGTCTTCAGACGTCACGTCCGAAGTGCCCTTATGGCGGAGCCCACCTCGGGTCCCCTTGGCCTTCTTCTTCGGCGCTTGATAGGGCGCCGAAACCAGCATCTTCGTCAGAAACGGGATAGCTGGTTCTTCGGGCAGCGGAGCCGGACATTGAATCCGCTCCGCCTTCTTTGTCCAGCCCTGAAACAACAAATAGGGAAGCTAATACATGTTCCTTGAGTATGCAAGTAAAGGGTACACCTTGAAATATGGAAAACTTACCGCACTAGCAGGATGGGCCAGGTTGTGCCCACGGTCCTCGGTCGTCGCCGGCCACATCTCGTTGGCCTTGAAGAGCACCTTCCAGATGTCTTCATGCATAGTGCCGAAGAACTGTTGCAAGGTCCGGTGCTTGGCCGGATCGAACTCCCACAAGTGGCAAGTCCGGCTTTGGCACAATAGGATCCGACAAGCGAGCATCACCTGGATCACATTGACGAGCTTGATGTCCTTGTCCACCAAGCGCTTGATGCGCGTCTGGAGTGCTGTCATCTCGTCCGATGAAGACCAATCCAGGCCCTTCTCTAGCCAGGAGGTGAGCCGCATCGGGGCGTTGGACTGGAATTCGGGAGCCGCGGCCTAGGTGGCATCGCGAGGCTCTGTGACATAGAACCACTGCTGTTGCCACCCCTTGACGGTCTCCACGAAGTTACCTTTGGGCCATGTGACATTGGGCAGTTTGCTCACCATGGCGCCTCTGCACTCTGCATGTTGGCCATCCACCACCTTCGGCTTCAAGTTGAAGACCTTCAACCATAGTCCGAAGTGGGGAGGGATACGGAGGAAGGCCTCGCACACGACAATAAATGCCAAGATATTGAGAAAGGAGTTGGGGGCCAGATCATGGAAATCCAGCCCATAGCAGAACATGAGCCCGCGGATGAATCGGTGGAGAGGAAATCCCAATCCACGGACGAAGTGGGGGATGAACACGACCCTCTCATGGGGCTCTGGGGTGGGGATGATCTGTCCCTTGGCCGGAAGCCGGTGGGCGATTTCCTTGGCTAGGTACCCGGCCTCCCGGAGCCTGGTGATGTCCTTCTCCTTGACGGAGGAAACCATCCACTTGCCTTGCGCTCCAGATCCGGACATGGCTAGAGTGCTTCTTGGAGGCGGAAAGGATGGAAGCTTGGGCGCTGGAGCTCGAGAATGGATGGGCAGAGAGGAAGAGGGCGTGGGTGAAAGAGGTGAATCCTTATCCCTTTATAAAGGCAGTGAATATCAAGCACCTCCCCACTCACCTTAAAACTCGCCTATTCCCCAAGAGTCATGCACATGGCGGTTGGGTTATCCATGCATGTATTGATGAGAATCCCGCAGTACGGGGACACGATCTTTGCTTTGACAAGACATGCCAATAAAACCGCATCTTGAAACATGGAGCGGGAGGGTAAAAACGGTTTGAAATAATGACTGGGCTATGACATGATGTCACGCTACAAAAGTGGTCAGTGGATCGGACTCATAAAATATTATACTCTCTGCGGATATATGTGGTGTTTGTTTTACAGAGTCGGACACGTTCTCTGTGTTCGAGAGCTGTTTTGGAGTATTCGGAGGAGAAACGCGCCTTGCAACACTGAAGACAATCTGCGCGCCGGACACCTCGTCATTGAAGCCTGGTTCAGGGGCTACTGAGGGAGTCCTGGATTAAGGGGTCCTTGGGCGTCCAGCCTATGTGATATGGGCCGGACTAATGGGCTATGAATATACAAGACAGAAGACTCTCTCCCGTGTTTGGATGGGACTCTCCTTGGCATGGATGGCAAGCCTGACGTCCGAATATGAAGATCCCTTTCTCTGTAACCGACTTTGTACAACCCTAGTCCCCTTCGGTGTCTATATAAACCGGAGGGTTTAGTCCATAGGGGCAATCATAATCTGACAGGCTAGACTTCTAGGGTTTTAGCCATTACGATCTCGTGGTAGATCAACTCTTGTAACCCTCATACTCATCAATATCAATCAAGCAGGACGTAGCGTATTACCTCCATCAAGAGGGCCCAAACTTGGGTAAAACTTCGTGTCCCTTGTCTCCTGTTACCATCAAGCTTAGACGCATAGTTCGGGACCCCCTACCCGAGATCCGCCGGTTTTGACACCAACACCTGCACCCTCCTCCAAAACATCGGTTTCCCCGGCAAAAAGAAGAAGATCGGCATGACATATCGAGGCGACCACACTAGCAACCAGAAATGGTACTCCTCTTCCCTTATTCGTGCAAATCTTACGTGTCTGCTTGCACGGTATTCATCCCACAGAAGACACTAGTTGACCACTTCTTCCTGATACTAGATGTTCCTAGTAACTCACGATGCACAAGATTTCTCCTCATATACTATTTCACCTAAGCTAGAGGTCCATCGCCCCCTGGATTTCAATTCCTGGTCAGTTGATTCCCAATTAACGGAAGCATTCCCCGGCGTAACAAGCGCTAGTCCGCCTATTACACGGGGGAAGCAGCGCCTCGATGTTTTATCTTAGGGGCGTGTGGGGCCTAGAGCTGTTGGCGCCCGATCTGGAGGTCGGCCGAGATTAAAGGGATGGCTTGGGGGTGCTGCCAAGCACGGCGGTGGTGTGAGGTCAAGGGGAGGGCGGGGCGGCGGAGGCAGGGGTCTGTGTCGGTGTCAAAACTGGCGGATCTCGGGTAGGGGGTCCCGAACTGTGCGCCTAAGGTCGATGGTAACAGGAGATGAGGGACACGATGTTTACCCAGGTTCGGGCCCTCTTGTTGGAGGTAATACCCTACTTCCTGCTTGATTGATCTTGATGAATATGAGGATTACAAGAGTTGATCTACCACGAGATTGTAATGGCTAAACTCTAGATGTCTAGCCTGTATGATTGTGATTGCCTCTACGGACTAAACCCTCCAGTTTATATAGACACTAGAGGGGCCTAGGGTTGTACAGACTTGGTTTACAAAGGAAGGAATCTTCATATTCGAACGCCAAGCTTGCCTTCCACGCAAAGGAGAGTCCCATTCGGACACGGGAGGAAGTCTTTTGTCTTGTATCTTCACGGCCCATCAGTCCAGCCCACGTCACATAGCCCGGACGCCGAGGACCCCTTAATCCAGGACTCCCTCAGTAGCCCCCGAACCAGACTTCAATGATGATATGTCCGGCGCGCTGATATATAGTCTTCGGCATTGCAAGGCGGGTTCTTCCTCCGAATACTTCAAAGCGTCTGATCCGAAGAGTTATACTCGACTTTCCATTTAATGTTGTACCCATTGGCTTCTGCGCCTCCATTGCTTCGGCTTCCACGTGTCGAGCAAACACGAAAGGTCAGAGTATTTCTGCACATAACACCCTGGCCATGTAAGAAAGGCGTATATTTAAGTGGATTGGATCGCAGATGCCATCTCACACCAGGCAGAAAATCCTTAGAGCTTGCTAGGAGAAACCATTCCAACATGGCTACCATTCACAGTTCTTCCTCCTGCCCCCATGGCTCTGAAAAAGGTGATTGGGAGAAATATTCAGTATCCCATGACCAGTTGAGTAAGCTTCAAACACAGAGATTCCTTCCCCCCGCGGATCTAGTCCCTGTTCGGGCAGGATTAACCTCCTTTGCAGGCGAAGCCCTGGCGAAAAACTTCCCTAATCCAACCAGGGGGGAGTGAGTGTGCTTCATATCCTTCTTAATAAGAGGCGTCGGGTTTCCAATCCACCCTTTCCTTCGAGGTCTACTGGAGTACTATGGCCTCCAACTGCACAACCTAACTCCAGCCTCCATCCTGCATATCGTGGGTTTTGTCACTCTCTGCGGGCTATTCCTGGGCTGTGAGGCCCACTTTGATTTATGGAGGAAACTTTTTGCCTCGTCCCTCGTACCCAAAAGGGATCCGTATTCGAGGTGGGCGGCGCCGAGATATGGCGCATAGCTGGGACCGAATACTTGTCCGGTACGCCGAAGAAGGCATCCGAAGAGTGGCCCTCGGAGTGGTTTTATATTGAAGATGTCGCTCTCCCCGACCCAGTCCGAATGGGCCTTCCCGAATTTTCCAGGGCTCCGCTAACGAAACGCCACAGTTGGCGTCCTCGGAGCCTCGAGGAGGAAGACAGTGTAGAAGTCCAACAACTAATGGGCAAGATAAGGACACTTGCCCAGTCCGGATTATCAATAATCAAGGTAATGGCAGCTTCCATAATGCGAGGTGCTCAGCCACTCCAATTCAGAGGGCTCCCTATGTGGCACTACAATGGGGAAGATGATGCCTCACGCTGTAGACGGAAGGGTCCAGATACCCCTGCTGCCCTGGCCACAATATTGGCCGATCTGTATAAAGGGGAGAAAGAGGAGTTTACTCATCTTAAGCGCCAAGAGGGATTCTCCATGTACAATCCTGTAGGATCGCAAGTATGTCTAGAGGGGGGGGGGGTTGATTAGACTACCTGACCAAATAAAAATCTAGCCTTTTCCCAATTTTAGTTCTTGGCAGATTTTAGCAGCTTAGCACAAACAAGTAATCAACCTACACATGCAATTCTAAGAGTATAGCAGCGGAATGTAAAACAATTGCATATGAAGGTAAAGGGATGAGTTTGAGGGAGCAAACGCAATGTTCACACGGAGATTTTTGGCGTGGTTCTGATAGGTGGTGCTATCGTACATCCACGTTGATGGAGACTTCAACCCACGAAGGGTAACGGTCGCGCGAGTCCACAAAGGGTTCCACCCACGAAGGGTCCACGAAGAAGCAACCTTGTATATCCCACCATGGTCGTCGCCCATGAATGACTTTCCTCACTAGGGTAGATCTTCACGAAGTAGGCGATCTCCTTGCCCTTAAAAACTCCTTGGTTCAACTCCACAATCTTGTCGGAGGCTCCCAAGTGACACCTAGCCAATCTAGGAGACACCACTCTCCAAGAAGTAACAAATGGTGTGTTGATGATGAACTCCTTGCTCTTGTGCTTCAAATGATAGTCTCCCCAACACTCAACTCTCTCTCATAGGATTGGATTTGGTAGAAAGAAGATTTGAGTGGAAAGCAACTTGGGGAAGGATAGAGATCAAGATTTATGTGGTTGCAATGGAAAATCTTGACCTCAACACAAGTGTAGGTGGTTCTCTCTCAGAAAATGTGTATTGGAAGTGTAGGCATATTCTGATGGCTCTCTCCACGAATGAAGAGTGGGTGGAAGGGTATATATAGCCTCCACACAAAATCCAACAGTTACACACAAATCACCAAACTCGGTGGGACCGATTTAGTTCAAAATGTGAATGTTAGGATTCTCGGTGGGACCAACATGTCAACTCGGTGGGACTGATGTCATTAGGGTTAGGGCATAATCTAATCTCGGTGAGACCGACTACACAAACTCGGTGAGACCGATTTTGGTAAAAGCCAAACACAGAGTTGGTCTGGCAAACTCGGTGGGACGGATTCGCTCTTTCGGTTGGAACGAAACGTTACGAAAAGGAAACAAAGAGTTTGCATTGCAATCTCGATGGGATTGATCGCTCATCTCGGTTAGACCGAAATGTTGCGAAGGGAAACAGAGAGTTTGCAACCCCATCTCGGTGAGACCGAGATCCCTATCGGTGAGACCGAATTGATTAGGGTTTCTGGCAGTGGCTATGTCAACTGAACTCGGTGGCTCCGGATGAGAAACTTCGGTGGGGCCGAGTTGGACTTTTTGGTTTAGGACATATGTGGAAGTGAGAAAGTAGTGGAGGGTTTTGGAGCATACCACTAAGCATTTTGAGCAAGATTCTCATTAAGCAACACCTCATCCCTTCTTAATAGTATTGGCTTTTCCTATAGACTCAATGTGATCTTGGATCACTAAAATAGAAAATGTAGAGTCTTGTGCTTTGAGCTTGAGCCAATCATTTGTCCTCAGCATTTTGAAGGGTCCACTTTCTAATCCATGCCATGCCAAACATTGAGCTTTCCTGAAATATTTATCTTGGAATAGCATTAGCTCAATGAGCTATATGTTGTTAGGAATTACCAAAACCACCCAGGGATAGTTGCACTTTCAAATCCCCTAGCTGTGTGAGTTTTAATCCCACCTCCTTACTCAATCCTTTCCTCGAGTCATGTTTAATTGCCATTTACCTGTTCATTCTTAATAGGAATGGCGGAAGGCTATCACAGAGATCTATAGTCCCGCTCCACATCCGGAGGACCATAACCGGGACCTCAATCCCGGATTCAAAGAGGATCCAGACATATTTGTAGAACTCAAAGAGGGAGTCTTCTACCAGGCGAGCTATGATGGCACAGAAGTGGCCATCATGGCCGATTATCCTGGCCTCCTTCCAGCCTCACATGTATGTAACTAGGATACATCTCCTCCGAAAGAGCTTCCTAATTATGCCTCACCCACCGCACTGCCTCATGCTCCAAAGGGGAGGTGCTCGATGCGTCATGCCGCACTAGAGGCATCTCATTAGAGAGCGGCGCCCACGCCGGGCGGGTCTTTCAAGAGGAAGGCAAATGACAACACGGCCAAGCCTTCATCAAAGAGGTATGGATTTAAATATACCCCCTGGAAGTCACATCGAACCGTGACATTCTCCACTGTGTTTTATCAAGAAGAGTGTTCGCTGGACTTTGTCCGAGGATCTTGCCAGTCGCGCCTCCATCAGTCAGGTTCCAGACCCTGCCTCTAGGGCGGGGGCTGACACGGGAGCGGTGCCGGATTGTCCTCCTTCAGGGGATTCGGATAATGTATCCGTCACGAACTCTGAAGTGCAGAGCGCCATGAATCATCGGCGCCGGAGGGCCGCTCTTCGCGACCCTGGATTTACTAAAGAGGCATTCAATGCCTTCAGCTCGGCTGATGCGTACATTCGAGCTGCTCGGGACGGGCTTGCCAGAGCCACTGACCAGCATTTGAAAGATATGGGGGTAAGTACACATTGTACAGATCTGGTAATCATGTACCAGTAGCCCCTGAGACTTGAAACAGTTGAAACAACTGATTTAAGGATCATTGTATAATCAGGTACTCACAAAGAAGAACAACATGCTGTCTCATGAGCTGGAAAAGTGCCGGACTCAGCTAGCTGTTGTTACCGCCGAACTGGAGAAGTCCAAGGAGGCACCGCCTGGTAATGTTCCCCTCCATCCAGAAAAAGTATAATCATGTACCAGTAATGTGAATACTGTTGCGTTTCCGATGACAGGATCAGCAGATAAACTGAAAGAGGAACTGAAAGTCGCGCAGGTAGGTAGACAAGAGGCTGAAAGGCGACTAGCCGCAGGCGAACGTGTGCTGACACGAGTCAGGGATGATAAGAACAAGCTGCTGGATTCCAACACCCTGCTGGGCGAAGATCTAAAAGATGTACGAGCCCAGCTAGCTGACACCATAAAGGAAAATAGGAGGCTACGAGGCGGCATATTCAGTATGCTTTTGAACTTACCTCCGTGTAATTTAGCGAAAAAATGAGCTAACAGATTTATGTCTGCAGGTATGCTGACTGGTCGTCCCGAAGAGGAAATGTCCGGATCTCAAGGCGATCTGCTGCAAAAGTTGTCCCAAGTGCACAAGCGAGCTCGGCAAGCAATGTTGAGCGTTGCCAAGGCTTGTGGCCATCCGCCTCCCCTCTAGGAAGTATGGAGGAGCTTGTGAAGCTATTCCAAGGAGCTAGGCGGCGCATTAGATTATGGAAGATATTGGCCTGCCGAGGAGGTGCGCGAGAGGCCTGGGCCATGGTAAAAACAAGGTACCCCAAGCTTGATCCGAATCATATGGCCTGGGCCATGGTAGAAATTCCAGTTAGTTTGGTGTATGACCAAGTAAAGATAGCTGCCAAGTTTTCCCAACAGGATTGTAAGCTAGACAGCCTGTTAGACGGCATAGAGGAAGAAGTTTTTGAGTCCAAGTGACTATGTACTTCAATTGACAAATTTGTCCCTAGCCGGATTGTAAAACGATTGTCATGGCAGACCTTTTCGCTTCGACCTCCGGACTCGAAGGTGCGGAGTGTTTCTGAATACCGGAGCGGCAATATAGACCGAGGTATGCGTGGAAACCAGGCGTAGGGGTCATCGTTGCTTGAACAGACAAGTAGTATCCGGCTAGCTATATTATATTACTTGTTGATTGTAAGAAACATCTTCCGGGGAAAATAGTTCCGTTAAGGGTTCATTTCCCTGGGTGAACATGTGTTAGTATGCATGCCCGAACTGTGATTGAAGAATCGCAGTGTACGTAACATCTGTGGGTTCACAGTGTAATTAGGGTATAACGTCTTTAGTCCGCCGACCGAATATTCCCTTAAGAACACTAGCTTTCGGCTTCACTCAGTCTGAGTGTAACACCCACGATGCGACTATATCTCCCACGTGTCGGGGCACGACTTAGAGGCATAGCCACATGGTAGGTTTTGTCGCAAGAGGGGTAATCTTCACAAAATCCCATGTACTGAATAAGAAAGGAATAAAGAGTTGGCTTACAATCGCCACTTCACACAAATACAAGTTAAACATACATCATCTAGAATACAGTCAAGGTCCAACTACGGAACTAAAATAAAAGAAGACAACCCCAAATGCTAGATCCTCGATCGTCCCAACTAGGCTCCACTACTGAACAAGCGGAAAAGACATAAAACAACGACCAAGATCTTCAATGAGCTCCCACTTGAGCTGGGTTGTGTCACCTGCACTGGCATCATCGGCACCTGCAACTATTTGGAAGTATCTGTGAGTCACGAGGACTCAACAATCTCACACCCGTGAGATCAAGACTATTTAAGCTTATGGGTAGGCAAGGGTAGTGAGGTGGAGCTGCAGCAAGCACTAGCATATATGGTGGCTACCTTACGCAAAAGAGAGCGAGAGGAGAAGCAAAGCACAGTCGAGAAGCTAATAAGTGATCGTGACGCTACTTACGTTCAAGCATAACACGAGGCCGTGTTCACTTCCCGGACTCCGTCGGAAAGAGACCATCACGGCTACACCCGCGGTTGATGCATTTTAATTAAGTTAAGTGTCAAGTTCAGTACAACTGGATATTAACAAATTCCCATATGCCCATAACAGCGGGCACGACTTTCGAAAGTTCAAAACCTTGCAGGGGTGTCCCAACTTAGCCCATCACAAGCTCTCACGGTCAACGAAGGATATTCCTTCTCCCAGGAAGACCCGATTAGACTCGGAATCCCGGTTACAAGACATTTCGATAATGGTAAAACAAGACCAGCAAAGCCACCCAAATGTGCCGACAAATCCCGATAGGAGCTGCACATATCTCGTTCTCAGGGCACACCGGATTGTCCAAGATTCCGGTAGGCCAACCCAGAGTTGCCCCTGGCGGCCACCGGCCGCTGACAGGTTGGACCAACACTCAGAGGAGCACTGGCCCGGGGGTTTAAAATAAAGATGACCCTCGGGCTCCAGAAACCCGAGGGAAAAAGGCTTAGGTGGCAAATGGTAAACCCAAGGTTGGGCCTTGCTGGAGGAGTTTTATTCAAATCGAACTGTGAAGGGGGTCCCATTCCCCCAACCGCGTAAGGAACACAAAATCAATGAACATAACACCGGTATGACGGAAACTAGGGCGGCAAGGGTGGAACAAAACACCAAGCATAAGGCCGAGCCTACCACCCTTTACCAAGTATATAGATGCATTAAAGTAAACAAGATATAATAATGATATCCTAACGGAACACATGTTCCAACAAGGAAGAAACTTCAATCTTCACCTGCAACTAGCAACGCTATAAGAGGGGCTGAGCAAAGCGGTAACATAGCCAAACAATGGTTTGCTAGGAAAGGTGGATTAGAGGCTTGACATGGCAATATGGGAGGCATGATATAGCAAGTGGTAGGTATCACGGCATAGCAATAGAGCGAGGAACTAGCAAGCAAAGATAGAAGTGATTTTGAGGGTATGGTCATCTTGCCTGAGATCCCGCAAGGAAGAGGAATGAGTCCATGAAGAAGAAACAAATGAACGTAGTCGAACGAATCCTCACGACTCCGGAACGAAACCGAAGCTAACGAGAGAAGCAACCCGGAAAGAAACAAACAACATAATAAACAACCATCACATAAACATGGCATGATGCACAACCAAGTATGATGCATGTCCGGTCTGAATATGCATGGCATGGCAAAGTGCAACAAACAAAACTACAAATTAAGTGGAGCTCAATATGCAATGAGTTGCATATTGACGGAACACCACATCAATTATTTAGTTCACTGCCGGTTAGGTACTCAACAATATTAAATGTTGGTTAACATGGCAAGAGGTGAAGCATAACAAAACTACACTATCTAAACATTTTAAATGGGGTCAGATATAATAAGCAACAAATCCGGTAATCCCCATATGCATTAGCAATTTGGCGCAACAACAATTTTAAACATGTAAATGTTATTATCATGATGCGAATGGCATGTGCAAGTTTTATGCAATTTTATGAAAATGTTGACATGAACATGATATGAAGCATTTGTCGACATGGCGGAAGGAAAAGGGGCCACGACAATGAATCCGAAAATGATGCCACGACAACATAATGGTTCCGGTAACTCGCTTGAGATGCCGATGAAAAAGATAGGGCATGAGCGAGTTGAGCAAGATGGTGGGGTGCTCCCGACTATCGGGTTCCCACGGGTTAGTGGCATGGAAACGTGGAGGACCGAGCAAGTGACAACTCGGACACGGTGCAAACATAGGGTGCATCTCATACACACAAGCATTCGTTCTCGGACGGTCATCTCGGGGTATACCTTTGAAGCGTGTGTTCGGGGTGGTTCGAGTTCGGTAAAGTAAGTAGGTGTTCTCGGGACGGCCGTCGGAAGTAGTCATTCTTGCGACGGTAGTGGTGCACGGTCATCGTGGAAGTAGTTGTACACATTGTCTTGTCGAGTCCACGGCGAGGGTAGTTGTTCACTCGATGGTCTTTGGCAACGGTCATCGTACAGGGATCGTAGACGTTCGGGTCCTCCGTAGAGGTACTAGACGCATCTCGGATGTGTAGTCGTACACGCACGTAGAAGAACTTGACGGGTCCCGTGTGTAGTCATTCTCCGCGACTCCGCATAGTTGTTCACATCTTCGTGCTATAGTCGAACTTGATGAAAAAAAACCACGGCGACGGTAGACGTACACGGTCAGTTTGACGGAACTTGGCGAAAACAAAACGTTTGGTCTTGGCGTTCAGCGACATTAGTACAGGAAGGCAAGGGCATGGCCGAAGGTGAGGTTGCAGCGGGCCTTGGACGTGAACTCCAGCGACGGTATGATGGGGAACAACGGACTTGATGGTGGTGGAGGAGGTTGGTGCAGGCCATGAGAAGTGGCGCGAGATGCAGCGAGGTCATGGGGGCGCGAGACTTGAACGTCAACTCCGGGGAAACTCGGGGCAGGGGAAGCAGCCACCATGGGGACCGGGAGGAGCTCGGCTCTCCTCAGGTGTTGCAGGCTGCTGGTTAAGGACACGCGCGAGCGAGGTGACGGCGTAGAGGAAGTAGAGGACGGCTCGGGTCCGGCGACGAATTAGAACGACAGGATGTGGCCAGGCTACGCTAAAACTTGGCGAAGGCGTGGCCATGGACGACGGTGAGGCGGGTCGAGGGCAGCGGCGCTCCTGGTCGCAGCGGACGGTATCTGGCGACGTGCGGCTGTGGCTGCTCGATGAAGGGGCGCGGCAGGGACTGATGCAGGTCGTGACGACGGCAGCGGCGCGGGACTTGGCGTGCGGCAACGACGGGACATGGCAGCGGGGCAGCGGCCTGCAGGGTCGCCGGCGCGGGTGCCATGGCCGGAGGCCAAGGTAGCAGTCAAGGGGATGGGCATGGGGCGCTGCCCCTTTGCGTGCGTGTGTTGTGTGTGTGGCGGCGCGAGCAGGGGAAAGGAGAGGTAGCGAGTGAGGGAGAGATCGAGAGGGAGAAAAGGGCACGGGCGAGAGGAGGGGTCGAGCGTGGGTTCTCCTGGCGGCGGAGGGAGAGGGGATCGGGAGAGGTGGCTCAGGCGCCTAGGGTTAGCGCAGGTTGGGCTGCGGGAAGCCTTGAGCCAAATGGGCCGCAGGAGGCCCAAGTGGCAAGGCTGGGCTCTCTCTCCCTCTTCTTATTTACTTCTTTATTTTCTGATTTAACAAATAAACCGAGAAATAAGAAATGTAGAGAGAGATAGGAGAAGAATTGGAGCAGGGCGCCAATTTTCTTAGACTCATAAAAAGGAGCTTGATCAAAGAAAAATACATTTGGCACCGTTTGGAAGGATTGCATTCGAACACATTTGAATGTGATTCAAATAAGTTCGAATTAGGAAAACATTTTTGGAGAGTCCAAAAATGTTCGGAATTTTGTGGAGAACGGGAAAGCGGTGAAAGAAATTATGGGCAAAGTTTGGGGAACAAACTTGAAGTATAAAATACATGAAAATATTTTGCAAGTGTGTTAGAATATTTATTATAGCTCCCTAATAATATTGGGAGACTTTTATATGTTGTAAAGAGAAATCACCATGTGCATCTCCCTTGATTTAAATGGATCGAAGATCCATGCAATTTATTTAGTTGAGTTTTAAAAAGGGGGTGCATGATGACATGATGTAATTCAAGAGATGCCATGATGAATGCAACAAAGCAATCGAAACACATGACAACAACGAAAAACATGAAAGCTGTCTGGAGCGTCGGTCTCGGGGCGTCACACTGAGGCACTAGTCCGGATGACCCGGCTGTAACAATCGCAGAGGTGCTCCCTTTATGCCCTAGCCAAACAAACGGGAATGTAGAGCATAAGCACAGGAGCCAGGCAACCCAGCTTGGCAAAAACTTAAGTCATGATGGCGCATATAATTGCGAATAAAAGGTACATATGAGGAAAGGACACATATGTGGTGAGCTTGATGCTCGTAAAATAATAATAAGCTTCTGTAAAAGAAGCCCCCAGGTATTATGAGCGTATACATTTAAGGATGTGTACGTCATAGGTGTGTGGTTTAGCCGCACAAGAGCTATAGAGGTGGAGAAAAAATTAAAAAGAGAGAAAATGGAAACAAAGGGAGAAGAAGACGGACAAAGAGTACGGCTCTAGGCGTAGAATCTTCAGAGTCTAGCAGCATTCCACGGGTTCGGCTCTAAGCGATTGTTCGATGCATCACACAGGCGGTACGCTCCTCTAGTGAGAACTTAATCTATGATGAAGGGACCCTCCCACTTGGGCTTGAGTTTGTCCTTTTTCTTTTCTGGCAAGCGTAGGATGAGCTCACCAACATTATAAGTCTTGGCCCGCACTTCTCTGCTTTGGTATCTGCGAGCTTGTTGTTGATAGAATGCAGAATGGGCTTTTGCAACATCACGCTCCTCCTCCAGGGCATCTAGACTGCCCCGCCGATCAAGCTCGGCCTCTCTCTCTTCATACATGCACACTCGAGATGAGTCATGAATGATTTCGCAGGGCAAAACGGCCTCTGCGCCGTACACCATGAAGAATGGTGTGTATCCGGTAGTGCAATTGGGCATGGTCCGCAGCCCCCAGAGTATGGAGTCGAGCTCCTCAACCCAGTGCTTGTCTGATTCTTTCAAAGACCGCACTAGTCTAGGCTTAACGCCGCTCATGATAAGACCATTAGCTCGTTCGACTTGACCATTTGTTTGTGGGTGATAGGCGGGGGCGTAATCGAGCTTAATGCCCAGGTTAGCACACCAGGTTTTTACTTCATCGGCTGTGAAATTGGAGCCATTATCAGTGATGTTGCTGTGTGGGACACCATGACGGTGCATGACACCGGATGTGAAGTCTATCACTGGTCGAACTTCGGCCGTTTTAATTGGTTTGGCCTCTATCCACTTGGTGAATTTATCTACCATGACCAGCAGATATTTTTTCTTATGGCTTCCTCCTTTAAGGGGTTCGACCATATCAAGCCCCCAGACCGCGAAAGGCCAAGTAATGGGGATTGTTTGTAGGGCGGTAGGCGGCATATGGCTTTGATTGGCGACTAGCTGGCATCCGACACAATGTTGGACAAGGTCTTGTGCATCTGCTCGGGTCGTCGGCCAAAAGAAACCTGTACGGAAGGCCTTACTTACGAGGCCCGAGCCGCGGCGTGGTGACCACTGAGACCAGCATGGATTTCGGCCAGGAGCTGCCGTCCCTCTTCTTCGGAGATACATCTTTGAAGGACTCCAGTAGCGCTTTTCTTGTAGAGCTCTCCGTCATGGACCTTGTAGGCTTTCGAGCGCCGAACAATGCAGGGAGCCTCATTCTGATCCTCAGGGAGATCTCGCCTATTAAGGTAGTCCAAGAATGGTTTGGTCCATGGGGCAATTACTGCCATTATTAGATGGGCCGATGGTGTTATTTGGGTGGCTGAGCCCCCAATGATATCTGTATTGTGTTCGGAATCTGGGGGTATAATCGGATCTGGACTGGTGTTCCTGCTCTCACCCTGCCACACCACGAATGGCTTGAAGAGCCTTTCCATAAAGTTGTTAGGGGGGTCACGCTTGGCGCCCATGCGAGCAAGGACATCCGCTGCTTGATTACTTTCTCGAGCCACATGATGAAACTCGAGTCCCTCAAACTGAGCTGATATTTTAAGTATGGCGTTATGATAGGCCGCCATCTTCGGATCTTTGGCGTCGAAGTCTCCATTTATTTGGGATATTGCGAGATTTGAATCCCCGCGCACCTCCAGGCATTGTGTGCCCATGGAGGAAGCCATCCGAAGACCGTGCAATAAGGCCTCGTATTTGGCTGCATTGTTGGAGTCTGTGTACAATATTGGAGTACGTACTGGACTGTGTCTCTAGTGGGGGACGTTAAGATGACGCCCGCTCCTAAGCCGGCCAGCATTTTAGAGCCATCGAAGTGCATGACCCAGTTGGAATATGTACCGTACTCTTTAGGGAGTTTGGCCTCAGTCCATTCGGCGACGAAGTCGGCCAATACTTGGGATTTAATGGCTCGTTGTGGTTTGTATGTTATATCGAATGGCAGGAGCTCAATGGCCCACTTGGCAATCTGGCCCGTAGCATCGCGGTTGTTTATTATGTCATTGAGTGGCACTTCAGAAGCCACCATGATTGAGCACGCTTGGAAGTAGTGTCGTAGCTTCCGGGATGGCATGAAGACCGCATATGCTATATTTTGGTAATGAGGGTACCGGGATTTGCATGGTGTGAGGATAGTGGATACATAGTATACCAGTTTTTGAAGTGGGAATTTGTGTCCGTCCTCCTCTCGCTCAATGACGAGCATCGCGCTCACCACCTGGTGTGTTGCAGAGATGTATAACCGATGTTCGGCAAGGCCAGGATTGGGTTGCTCACTAAAAGAGCCTTTATTTCTTCTAGTCTGGCCGTTGCCGCATCCGTCCACTCGAAGTGGTCGGTGCGTCGGAGAAGGCGATAAAGTGGCAATGCTTTTTCTCCTAGTCTGGAGATAAAGCGGCTTAAAGCTGTCACGCGTCCAGCTAGTTTTTGGACCTGTTTAAGGTTTGTTGGTGTAGCCAATTGTGAAAAAGCTTGGATTTTGGCTGGATTTGCCTCAATTCCTCTATTGGAAATGATGAAGCCCAACAGTTTTCCAGCGCGGACACCGAAAACACACTTTTCCGGATTGAGCTTGATGTCATATCTGCGGAGGTTGTCAAATGTGAGACGCATGTCGCCTATTAATGACTCGGCGTGCCTAGTCTTGATGACAACGTCATCCACATATGCCTCAACTTTCTTGCCGATTTGCTTCTCCAGGCATGTTTGAATCATGCGTTGGTAGGTGGCGCCGGCGTTTTTAAGCCCGAAGGGCATAGTGTTGATGCAGAAAGGCCCGTATGGGGTAATGAATGTCGTTGCGGCTTGACCAGACTCCTTCATTTTGATTTGATGGTATCCGGAGTATGCGTCAAGGAAACACAGTGAGTCTTGTCCTACAGTAGCATAAATAATCTAATCGACGCAGGGGAGGGGGAAGGGATCCTTAGGGCAGGCCTTGTTGAGGTCTTTGAAATCGACGCACAGGCGCCAGGATTTATCCTTCTTTGGCACCATCACCAAGTTTGCTAGCCAGAACAGGTGTTTTATTCCTCTGATGAATCCGACCTCGATTAACTTGGCTAGCTCCTCCCCCATAGCTTGTCGTTTGTGTTTGGAAAGCACCGCAGTGTTTGCTTGACCGGCTTATATTCCTTCAATATATTGAGGCTGTGTTTGGCCAGCCTGCGTGGGATTCCTGGCATATAGATAACCCACAAGTATATGGGATCGCAACAGTTTTCGAGGGTAGAGTATTCAACCCAAATTTATTGATTCGACACAAGGGGAGCCAAAGAATATTCTCAAGTATTAGAAGCTGAGTTGTCAATTCAACCACACCTGGAAACTTAATATCTATAGCAAAGTATTTAGTAGCAAAGTAATATGATAGTAGTGGTAAGGGTAGCAAAAGGTAATGATAGAAAAAGTAATATTTTTGGTATTTTGTAGTGATGATAGCAATAGCAACGGAAAAGTAAACAAGCGAAGAACAATATATGGAAAGCTCGTAGGCAATGGATCAGTGATGGAGAATTATGCCAGATGCGGTTCATAATGTAACAGTCATAACCTAGGGTGACACAGAACTAGCTCCAATTCATCAATGTAATGTAGGCATGTATTCCGAATATAGTCATACGTGCTTATGTAAAAGAACTTGCATGACATCTTTTGTCCTACCCTCCCGTGGCAGCGGGGTCCTATTGGAAACTAAGGGATATTAAGGCCTCCTTTTAATAGAGTACCGGACCAAAGCATTAACACATAGTGAATACATGAACTCCTCAAACTACGGTCATCACCGGTAAGTATCCCGATTATTGTCACTTCGGGGTTAACGGATCATAACACATAATAGGTGACTATAGACTTGCAAGATAGGATCAAGAACTCTCATATATTGATGAAAACATAATAGGTTCAGATCTGAAATCATGGCACTCGGGCCCTAGTGACAAGCATTAAGCATAGCAAAGTCATAGCAACATCAATCTCAGAACATAGTGGATACTAGGGATCAAACCCTAACAAAACTAACTCGATTACATGATAGATCTCATCCAACCCATCACCGTCCAGCAAGCCTACGATGGAATTACTCACGCACGGCGGTGAGCATCATGAAATTGGTGATGGAGGATGGTTGATGATGTTGATGGTGACGGATTCCCCTCTCTGGAGCCCCGAACGGACTCCAGATCAGCCCTCCCGAGAGGTTTTAGGGCTTGGCGGCGGCTCCATATCGTAAAACGCGATGAATCCTTCTCTTTGATTTTTTTCTCCCCGAAACCAAATATATAGAGTTGGGGTTGAGGTCGGAGGAGCTCCAGGGGGCCCACGAGGTAGGGGGCGCGCCCTAGGGAGGGCAGGCGCCCCCCCACCCTCGTGGACAGGTGATGGGCCCCCTGGTCTTCATCTTGTGCAAGGATTTTTTATTATTTCCGAAAAGATGTTCCGTGAAGTTTCAGGTCAGTCCGAGAACTTTTGTTTCTGCACATAAATAACACCATGGTAATTCTGCTGAAAACAGCGTCAGTCCGGGCTAGTTCCATTCAAATCATGCAAGTTAGAGTCCAAAACAAGTGCAAAAGTGTTTGGAAAAGTAGATACGACGGAGACATATCACATATTAGAAGGGTGCCAGGCAAATATGTCCTAGTTTTCGCGCAGGAATGCTCATAGTGCGGCATCAACCATTGGGTCCAGTTGTGCCTCGATGGAAGCTGCCTTCTTGGGGTCCATCGAGTGGACTTGAAATTTGACTATTTCATCTGCTGGTTTGAAGGAGGTGGATTTGGGCCGCTTATCAAGGATTACGTCGTCCCTATCCACCGTGGAGCATAGTGCGCTTAACTCTTCGGCCGCGAGGGCCTTGGACAGTGCCTCGAGGGCCAGGGATGCGGTTTTGTTTTCGGCACGGAGGGCTATGTCCGTATCACTAGCGAGAGTGATAATACCGTTGGGCCCGGGCATCTTGAGCTTCATATACTCGTAATGAGGTATAGCTTGAAAGCGTGTGAATGCATCTCGCCCCAACAGGGCGTGATATCCACTATTGAAAGGGGGCACTTGGAAGGTTATCTCTTCGGACCGATAGTTCTCCGGCGTGCCAAAAACCACGTCGAGTGTAATTTTCCCCGCGTATCGCGCCTCCCGGCTGGAAATAATTCCTCGGAAGGTCGTATTACTTTGCTCGATGCAGCTCCTGTGTATTTCCATTTTATTGAGTGTGTCCTCGTAGATGAGGTTTGGTCCGCTGCCGCCGTCCATGAGCACTTTAGTGAGCCGAAATCCATCCACAATTGGATTGAGGACCAAGGCGACTAGTGCCCGTACTAACTAGAATTTTGGTTCGTCACTGGCATTGAAAGTTATGGCCGTGTCGTTCCAGGGGTTTATTGTTGCGACTTGGCGGACTTCAGCGAAGTCGCGGAGTGCCCTCTTGCGCATTGTTTGAAGCAAAAGTCTCGAGACCGTCAATACTCTGAGGTCGTCGTCCTCCGGGGGGGGGGTTGCTCTGAGGTGTTGTTGATGAGGATAACCTCACCGCTCTTGGCCACTTGTCAGAGTATCCAACATGCTCTAAGGTTGTGGGTTGGTACGGTATCCGGTGTCATGTGTCATGTGTATTTTGCATGGCCTATCGTGCCATCCCTCCAGAACGGTTCCACGTCCCGTAATGGGCTTAGTCTTCTTCACTATGGGGTCGGGTGCCCCACGAGGGTGCATCCTTTTTTCTCGCCAGAGGGGTTGAGTGGAGACCGGTGGTTCCCAACGAGTTGTCTGAGTTTTCTAGGTGCTTTCCATTGGGCAGTACTTCCGCACTATGGTTGCCAAATCAGCGAAGTGTAATACGCGACGGTGGTTGATGGCGTTGAGGATTCCTTCGTCCGTGCAATTATTGCAGAATACTAAAATCGTGTCCTCGTCGCGGCAATCTTTAATCTTGTCTTTGATAAGGAGGAATCTGGCCCAAAAGTGATGGACTGTTTCCTAAGACTGCTGTCCTACGTACATGAGGTTGCATATATCTGGAGGGCCGGAATCTCTTGGCGAATGTTGCTTGTGGTGGGTGGGTGGCTTTAAATCTGATCCCTGACCCAATTTGGAGTCCGGAGTTTGAAAAACTTCCGAGCTTATTAGCTCGAGCTCCGGGATGTTAAGTGATTTTCCAGGCTCGACGCCCGATTCTAGGTTTGGAGGAAAACAGGTATCAGGCTCTTCGATCTCGGAAATCCGAACATAGCTTGTCCTCAACACTGGGGAAAAGTTGTTGTTTTGCTCCTCTACGACCGCTATCTGATGGGTGATCGGCGGAGATTTGATTTCTCTTTGATCGGGTTTAAGCCCAATCTGATCGTAGTCCGTAGCGCCCCCATGGCGGCGATGCGATCCAGGAGTTCGTTTAAAGACGATAACTCCACTAGATCCATCCGTTTGGAGTATTTGGAGTCAACACAGAGACGATATTGATGACCTGAGAAGTCATTATCGGCATGTCGGCCGAACGGGCGATCATGGTAAAGCCACCCAGCCGGAGGGTTTGGCCTGAGGTCATGGCTCCTCCAGAGGTGATAATGTCCTTGATGACAAGGCGCACCATCAATCATGTCTTCGACATCAGAGTGGAACTCTCAATGAAAGCACCAATGTCGGTATCAAAACCGGCGGATCTCGGGTAGGGGGTCCCGAACTGTGCGTCTAAGGTCTATGGTAACAGGAGACGAGGGACACGATGTTTACCCAGGTTCGGGCCCTCTTGATGGAGGTAATACCCTACTTCCTGCTTTGATCTTGATGAATATGAGGATTACAAGAGTTGATCTACTACGAGATCATAATGGCTAAACCCTAGATGTCTGGCCAGTATGATTGTGATTGCCTCTACGGACTAAACCCTCTGGTTTATATAGACACCGGAGGGGCCTAGGGTTGTACAGAGTCGGTTTACACAGGAAGGAATCTTCATATCTGTAACGCCAACGATGCGGCTATATCTCCCACGTGTCGGAGCACGACTTAGAGGCATAACGGTAGCAAAAGGTAATGATAGCAAAACTAATGTTTTTGGTATTTTGTAGTGATCATAGCAATAGCAACGAAAAAGTAAATAAGCGAAGAACAATATATGGAAAGCTCGTAGGCAATGGATCAGTGATGGAGAATTATGCCGGATGCGGTTCATCATGTAACAGTCATGACCTAGGGTGACACAGAACTAGCTCGAATTCATCAATG
The DNA here is from genome assembly GCF_003073215.2 of Triticum urartu. Classification (NCBI taxonomy): domain Eukaryota; kingdom Viridiplantae; phylum Streptophyta; class Magnoliopsida; order Poales; family Poaceae; genus Triticum; species Triticum urartu. The sequence continues at coordinate 314,188,256 of NC_053028.1, read as the reverse complement.
TAATGTAAGCTCCAAATATAGTCATACGTGCTTATGGAAAAGAACTTGCATGCCATCTTTTGTCCTACCCTCCCGTGGCAGCGGGGTCCTAACGGAAACTAAGGGATATTAAGGCCTCCTTTTAATAGAGTATCGGAACAAAGCATTAACACATACTGAATACATGAACTCCTCAAACTACGGTCATCACCTGTAAGTATCCCGATTATTGTCACTTCGGGGTTAACGGATCATAACACATAATAGGTGACTATAGACTTGCAAGATAGGATCAAGAACTCTCATATATTGATGGAAACATAATAGGTTCAGATCTGAAATCATGGCACTCGGGCCCTAGTGACAAGCATTAAGCATAGCAAAGTCATAGCAACATCAATCTCAGAACATAGTGGATACTAGGGATCAAACCCTAACAAAACTAACTCGATTACATGATAGATTTCATCCAACCCATCACCGTCCAGCAAGCCTATTATGGAATTACTCACGCACGGCAGTGAGCATCATGAAATTGGTGATGGAGGATGGTTGATGATGACGATGGCGACGGATTCCCCTCTCCGGAGCCCTGAACGGACTCTAGATCAGCCCTCCCGAGAGGTTTTAGGGCTTGGCGGCGGCTCCGTATCGTAAAACGCGATGAATCCTGCTCTCTGATTTTTCTCTCCCTGAAACCAAATATATAGAGTTGGGGTTGAGGTCAGAGGATCTCCAGGGGGGCCACGAGGTAAGGGGTGCGCCCTAGGGGGGCAGGCGCTCCCCCACCCTCATGGACAGGCGATGGGCCCCTTGGTCTTCATCTTTTGCAAGGATTTTTTATTATTTCTGAAAAGATGTTCTGTGATGTTTCAGGTCATTCCGAGAACTTTTGTTTCTGCACATAAATAACACCATGGTAATTCTGCTGAAAACAACATCAATTCGGGTTAGTTCCATTCAAAGCATGCAAGTTAGAGTCCAAAACAAGGGCAAAAGTGTTTGGAAAAGTAGATACGACGGAGACATATCAACTCCCCCAAGCTTAAACATTTGCTTGTCCTCAAGAAATTCAATTGACAAACTAAAAGTAATAAAGAAAAACTTTTACAAACTCTGTTTGCTCTTGTTGTTGTAAATATGTAAAGCCAGCATTCAAGTTTTCAGCAAAGATTATGACTAACCACATTCACAATAACGCTTAGGTCTCAAGTTTACTCATATCAATGGCATAATCAACTAGCGAGCAATAATAATAAATCTCGGATGACAACACTTTCTCAAAACAATCATAATATGATATAACAAGATGGTATCTCGCTAGCCCTTTCTGTGAAAGCAAAACATAAATGCAGAGCACCTTTAAAGATCAAGGACTGACTAGACATTGTAATTCATGGTAAAAGAGATCCAGTAAATTCATACTCAATGTAAACAAACAGTAATGAATGCAAATGACAGCGGTGCTCTCCAACTGGTGCTTTTTAATAAGAGGATGATGACTCAACATAAAAGTAAATAGATAGGCCCTTCGCAGAGGGTAAAAGGGATTTGTAGAGGTGCCAGAGCTCGGTTTTGAAATAGAGATGAATAATATTTTGAGCGGTATACTTTCATTGTCAACATAACAACCAACAGATGGCGATATCTTCCATGCTACACACATTATAGGCGGTTCCCAAACAGAATGGTAAAGTTTATACTCCCCCTCCACCAACAAGCATCAATCCATGGCTTGCTCGAAACAACGAGTGCCTCCAACTAACAACAGTCCCAGGGGGAGTTTTGTTTGCAATTATTTTGATTTAGTTTGCATAAAGCATGGGACTGGGCATCCCGGTGACCAGCAACTTTCTTGTGAGTGAGGAGCGGAGTCCACTCCTCTTGAGAATAACCCTAGTTGATACATGACTTTTCGAGCATACAAAACAGGATATTTATTTGAAGGTTTAGAGTTTGGCACATACAAATTTACTTGGAACGGCAGGTGGATACCGCATATAGGTAGGTATGGTGGACTCATATGGAATAACTTTGGGGTTTATGGAGTTGGATGCACAAGTAGTATTCCCGCTTAGTACAGGTGAAGGCAAGCAAAAGACTGGGAAGCGACCAGCTAGAGAGCGATAACAGTCATGAACATGCATTAAAATTAATCAACACCGAATGCAAGCATGAGTAGGATATAATCCACCATGAACATAAATATCGTGAAGGCTATGTTGATTTTGTTTCAACTACATGCGTGAACATGCGCCAAGTCAAGTCACTTAAATCATTCAGAGGAGGATACCACCCTATCATGCCACATCATAACCATTTTAATAGCATGTTGGCACGCAAGGTAAACCATTATAAGCTCCTAGATAATCAAGCATGGCACAAGAAACTATGATCTCTAGTTGTCATTGCAAACATGTTTATTCATAATAGGCTAAATCAGGAACGATGAACTAATCATATTTACAAAAACAAAAGAGGTTGAGTTCATACCAACTTTTCTCATCTCATTCAGTCCATCATATATCGTCATGATTGCCTTTCACTTGCACGACCGAATAGTGTGAATAATAATAATAGTGCACATGCATTGGACTAAGCTGGAATCTGCAAGCATTCAATAAACAGGAGAAGACAAGGCAATATGGGCTCTTTTGTCAGATCAACAATAATGCATATAAGAGATACTTTAACAATTTAATCATGGTCTTCTCCTATCGACCCCCAAAGAAAAGAAAAGAAATAAAACTATTTACATGGGAAAGCTCCCAACAAGCAAAAGAAGAACAGGAAATCTTTTGGGTTTTCTTTTTAATTACTACTACAAGCATGGAAAGTAAACTAATTAAAGCTACAACTAATTTTTTTGGTTTTTCTTAAGGCTTATTAAACACACAAGAAGAAAGCATAAAAAGGAAAATAAACTAGCATGGATGATACAATGAAAAAGTATGAGCACCGACATCTAGCAATGAGTGTGTGAACATAAATGTAATGTCGGTGGGAAATACGTACTCCCCCAAGCTTAGGCTTTTGGACTAAGTTGGCCTATGGCCACGGCTGGGCTGGCGGATATCCATAATAATAGTTGAGGTCGTACTGCGATGAAGAAGACTCTGATTACCACTGGTTGGCAATCATCTTCGGATCCCACTGGTAATTAGACTGTCGTGGAAGATCAACTGGTGGTTCCGACTCTGGCTCTGTAGCTGGTGCAGGGTTCCGGTAGGCGTGAATGTCCTTCGGCGAGACGAGGTACTGGCCTGCAGATAAGTCAAACAAGGAAGGAGCAGGCAAGGTAATAGTCTCCCGATGATGTTTATCAAAGAACAATTTGTATTTAAGCTCCCCTTACCTATTCTTTATAATGAAATCATGTGCTACCATACTCTTATAATCTAAATAAACACAAGGCAGCAATTTTTCTTCCTGCTCATAATGCCTAATAGGTATGTTAAAATGTGCAGCTAGGCGTGAAGCATAGATACCACCAAAGATGGGGCCCTTTGTACGGTTCAGACTCAACCATTTAGCAATAATACCGCCCATACTCACGGAGTTATCACAGAATAACCCGTGGAACAAAATAATAATATCAGGAACACTAAGGTTTCCATAGTTTCCGCGACCAATTAAGCAACGACTAGCAAATATTGCAAAGTAGCATAAAACAGGAAAATGTATGCTAGTGATTCATGCATCAGAAACCTTCCTCGTTTCCCTAACGGTGATGGTATCAATAAACCCATCCACATCGTCACGATGTGGTTCCTCTATTTTGCCCTCGAAAGGGATAAAAAAACCCGACAAAAATCATAAAGTGACTTCTTCTTAACCACATAATATAAATGAAACTCTACTGAAGGAGGTGATTCCCTAGGATAATAGTAGAAGTTTTGCACAAAAGTATTTGTAAGTAAGAGATACTGTTCGCGTTGGTCGTGGAGGAAGTCGGCGAGGCCTGCATTCTTAGCCAATTCATAAAAATCCTCATAAATCCGGGTGGCTCTCAAGAAATCATCGGAGGGCCATTCACATGGCCTAACCTCCGCGGTGCGAGGCAAATTATGTTTGGGCTTCATTGCTTCTTCATTTTGCTTTTCCTTCGAGCTTCGGCTCGATGAGCCCCTCAAAAATCTCTTCATTATTCTCTGAAAAATTCTGAAATTTTTAGTAACTTCAAAATAAAAGTAAACCAAACTCAATAATATTGATAGCAACTACTCCTACAAGTGCCTAGAGCCTATATCATGCATCAAAACTACTTGGAACTATATAAATTTGACATGCAAGCTCAAGAACATGGTCACCTAGGCAGCACAAATTTGCAATGAATAAAGCACTAGAACAAAAACTAATTGGACCAATGGAGGAGTCACCTACCAAGGAGCAATCTCCCAAGCAGTTTTGGGAGAGGTGCTTTGAGCAAGGAGATCGAAAATGGTAGCAAAATGAGCTTGGACTCGGGTTTGAGCTGGATATTCGTGTTTGTGGGAGGAAGAAGGAGTGTGTGGGTGAAAGGATAAGTGGAGGAGGGCCACCATGGGCCCACGGGGCAGGGGGCGCGCCCAGGGGGGTAGGGTGCGCCCCTGACCTCGTGGCCAGGTGCCAGCTCCTCCTGCTGTGTTCTCAGTGCCAAATATTCTCAAATATTCCAGAAAAAATCATATTTAAATTTCAGGGCATTTGGAGAACTTTTATTTTCGGGGTATTTTTATATTGCACGGATAAATCAGATAACAGATAGAAAAATACTATTTTTTTATTTAATATAAACAACAGAAAGTAAAAGTGGATACAGAAGGTTGTGCCTTCTAGTTTCATCCATCTCATGCTCGTCAAAAGGAATCCACTAACAAGGTTGATCAAGTCTTGTTAACGAACTCATTCCGAATAACATGGAACCGGAGAAATTTCGAATAACACTATGTTACCTCAACGGGATATGCACATCCCCAATAATAATAATATCATATTTCTTCTTGACAGTAGGAAGAGGAAATTCAAAACCTCCAAATATAATCGATTGAATTTTTCCAATAGAGTTGATACTATGAACTTGAGGTTGTTTCCTCGGAAAGTGTACCGTATGCTTATTACCATTAACATGAAAAGTGACATTGCCTTTAGTGCAATCAATAACAGCCCCTGCAGTATTCAAAAAGGGTCTTTCAAGAATAATAGACATACTATCGTCCTCGAGAATATCAGGAATAATAAAGTCCGTTAAAATAATAACGTTTGCAACTACAACAGGCACATCCTCACAAATACCGACATGTATAGTAGTTGATTTATCAGCCATTTGCAAAGATATTTCAGTAGGTGTCAACTTATTCAAATCAATTCTACGATATAAAGAGAGAGGCATAACACTAACACCAGCTCCAAGATCACATAAAGCAGTTTTAACATAATTTCTTTTAATGGAGCATGTTATAGTGGGTACTCCTGGATCTCCAAGTTTCTTTGGTATTCCACCCTTAAAAGTATAATTAGCAAGCATGGTGGAAATTTCAGCTTCCAGTATCTTTCTTTTATTAGTGACAATTTCTTTCATATACTTAGCATAAGGATTCATTTTGAGCATATCAGTTAATTGCATACGCAAAAATATAGGTCTAATCATTTCAGCAAAGCGCTCAAAATCCTCATCATCCTTTTTCTTGGATGGTTTTTGAGGAAACGACATGGGTTTCTGAACCCAAGGCTCTCTTTCCTTACCGTGTTTCCTGGCAACAAAGTCTTTCTTATCATAACGTTGATTCTTTGATTGTGGGTTATCAAGATCAACAGCAGGTGCAATTTCTATATCATTATCATTACTAGGTTGAGCATCATCATGGACATTATCATTAACATTATCACTAGTTTCAGGTTCATTACTAGATTGTGTTTCAGCATCAGAAATAGAAATATCATTTGGATTCTCAGGTGGTTGATCAATAGGTTCACTAGAAGCATGCAAAGTCCTATCATTTTTCTTTTTCTTCCTTTTAGAAGGACTAGGTGCATCTATATTATTTCTCTGAGAATCTTGCTCAATTCTCTTAGGATGGCCTTCAGGATACAAAGGTTCCGGAGTCATTCTACCACCTCTAGTCATAACTCTAACAGCATTATCATTATTCTTACTATTCAATTCATTGAGCAAATCATTTTGAGCTTTAAGTACTTGTTCTACTTGAGTGGTAACCATAGAAGCATGTTTACTAATAAGTTGAAGTTCACCTTTGACATTCGCCATATAATCACCCAAGTGCTCAAGCATATTTGAATTGTATTTCAATTGTCTACCAAAATAAGCATTAAAATCTTCTTGCTTAGACATAAATTTATCAGACTCATCTAAGCATGGGCTAGCAAACTTAGTAAATGGAATTTCAGCTTTATCATATCTATAGAGAGAATTTACCTTTACTACCTATGTCGGGTTATCAAGACCATGAGTTTCTTCAATAGGTAATGGATTAAGATCATATGTTTCTTCAACAGGCGGTAAATTAAGACCATGTATTTCTTCAATAGGAGGTAAATTCTTAACATCTTCAGCTTTAATACCCTTTTCTTTCATGGATTTTTTTGCCTCTTGCATATCTTCAGGACTGAGAAATAGAATACCCCTCTTCTTCGGAGTTGGTTTAGGAATAGGCTCAGGAGTTGGTTCAGGAAGTGTCCAATTATTTTCACTTGTCAACAGATTATTCAATAGAAGTTTAGCTTCATCCGGTGTTCTTTCCCTGAAAACAGAACCAGCACAACTATCCAGGTAATCTCTGGAGGCATCGGTTAGTCCATTATAAAAGATATCAAGTGTCGTGGGTTTGTCATGGCAGTTGACTTTGTGAAAGGACTTAGTCGTGGAGCCATCGCAACGGGTTAGCTTAAAGGGGTTAAACCGGACAAGGGGACACGGGGAGTTTATACTAGTTCGGCCCCTTCGATGAAGGTAAAAGCCTACGTCTAGTTGTGATTGGTATTGCTAGGGTTTCGAAGGCCAAGGAGCGAATCCGCTTTGTCTGGCTCTCGAGTTATTGTTCCTCAACCGCCGTCGGGTCGTCCCTTTATATACACAAGTTGACGCCCGCCGGTTTACAGAGTCCCGAAGCCGGATCATAAACATGTCCGGTTCGGTCTCCACACTTCCTATCTTACAAAACAAGTTACACAATTAAGTCGGTTTACATCTACAGGCCTTAACTCGCCTCTGGGCCTTGGGCCTTCATAAAGCGTCATCATTCTTACGTATTCATGGGCTTCTAATATTTATAAAGCTAATCTGGCTATTCCTGGCCAGTTTACGTCCAGTAGTAATATCCCTCACATTAGGCCCCAGATTGGTTTGAACTGGTTCATATCAATCTTGATCACTTAGAAAAATTTCTCCTTTTCATTTTCACTTTGATCTTGTAAACCGCCGTGACATCATGTTCTAGGACCATAACTAACCGCCATGATGTCATCTATTCGTTGAAGCCGAGACCTTCATTAATGCATATCCAGTCATCGATGTGACACCATTATTAATTATCCATTTTTGAGCTCCTCGATTCCCGCACTTGCCGTTTTATCGCTTCGCCTTATAAATAGGGGCAGAGAACCCCTTTCTTTTCTTTCCGTTACCCCTTCATCACTTCTTCTTCCTCACGACATCCCCGCACCTGAGCGCCGCCGCCATCGTCAAGCCTCGCCTCTGCCTCACCGTTGGCCGCTGCATCAACCTGTTCGTACCAGAGCTCCGCAGCACACCTCCGCTGCTTCCGCGGCCGCAGTAAGTCCTTTCCTCCTTCCTTTCTAGATCCATTAGGGTTTCCTTGTTCTTCGCAGTTCTTTGAAGTTCATCGGGGCTTCGGTGTTGTTCTTCACTGTTCCTCCTTAGTGTACAGATGGACACTTCACACTTGACGTATCCCATGTCATGGCTAACCTTCTGTTACCACCTCAAACCCTTATGCGCAAAAAACCGATCTAGTCCTTTATGAACTGTTTCGGGACCAACCTTTTTTCCTTTTAGGTCTAAATCTTTTTTCTTTTCCTAACTTGTGGTAGATCCAAAATGCCCCTGTGATCCTGTGAAACCTGTTTTTACCTTACTTACCTCTTCGCCTTAGATCTGTATCATCTTTACCATCTAGGTGGTTTACCTTTGTAAAAACAATCTATCTCATACCATTAGTCCCCTAGTAAACCGGCAAACCTTCTGCACATTGATGGTAATAGTCCGGTTTAATAACACATGTATGCCCTTTATATGACCTTGTTATTTACTATTATATTAGTCTCCGGTTTACGCAATTTCACATACCGGTATATGTTTATTCCATTGCATCTTGCGCTCCTCCATGAATGACTCGTAAACCGGCATTTCCTTTTCAGTTTTTCATTTCACAATGGCCAAACAGTTTGCCGCTTGCAACTGGCCCCCCTCCCGGATCACCGAAGATCAATTGAACGAAATGGTTAGTATCGGCACCTTGCCAAAGAAGACGGAGATCCGGTGGCGAGTTCCAGGAACAGAGAATCCTCCTACCCCGAGGCAGGGTGAGGTAGTGATCTTTGTCGACCACATAGGCTGTGGCTTCAAACCGCCAGGGTCAAAGTTTTTCCGGGATGTTCTTGCCAGTTTCGAACTCCATCCTCAAGATATTGGACCCAACTTGGTGTCCAATATATGCAACTTCCAAGTTTTCTGTGAAGCATACTTGCAGGAAGAGCCCACTGCTGAGCTGTTCTGGGACTTTTTTCATCTGAACCAGCGTACGGAGTTTGTAAATGGCCCCAATACTGAACTTGGTGGTGTCTCAGTTCAAAAGCTGAAGGAAGTTGAATTCCCTCATGCCAAACTGCACATCCACCCTAAGGAATGGAACCAGACTTGGTTTTACTGCAGAGATACTTCTCCTGAAGATGAGAATCCCCTTCCAGGCTATCGTGATAACCGGCTTTCCAACACCCATCCAATGCCGCAACGCTTAAGTTCTGCCGAACGGGCCAAATATGCCCCTCAACTTGCCAAGCTCCAGGCCTTTATGGCCAACGGTTTAACATGCGTTGATTTCATGCGCTGTTGGATATCTTGGAGCGTCTTGCCGCTAAGCCGCCGCCCCGGTTTAATGTGTGAGTACACCGGTGATGTTGAAGACCCTCAACACCATATCAACATTCAGGTGACCGATGAAGAGGTCACTGAAGGCGTAAAGAAAATTTTGAATGAATCGGAATCAGTCTGTCGTCAAACCGGCGTGAACCCCTTCTATACTAAGAACAAACCGCCTGCTGTAACCACTATAGTTCCTTTTCATCTTTGATATCTTTAACTTGTTCAACTTGTAATCCTTCTTCTGTTTATGTATGAATAGGGTGATGATCCCTTCTGGAAACGGAAATCCGTAGATAAAGCGGTAAAGCCAACTGGGGATAAAGCTGTCAAACCATCCCGTACCAAAACCAAAGCCGTCAAGCGGACCTCAAAGCGGAAAATGGCTGACCGGATCAACATGGAACTTGATGAAGATGCCGATGATCCGGAAGTTGAGGTAGAACTTGACTCACTTGGCTCCCTTTTCATGCACCTCATTAACAATGATCTTTATCAGGAGGACATAGAAGACAGCCAAGCTGATGATGTAGAGGTAATTACCCTTTCCTCCGGTTCAGACTCTATGCCAACACAAAAAACCCGTGAAGCAGTCCGGAAAGTAAGCTTTTTTCATCCTCTTACTTAGTTGGACCCAACATTTATTTTGAAGACACGGTAGCATGAAGCTCGCCGGACAACCCGGCATAGTGGCCAACAGGTCACTTCGGCCGGTTTACCTGATACCCCGGTTCGGAAGCGCCGGTCTGAGGTCTCTTCCACTTCTGACAATTCTTATCCCAAGGCAGGTTATTTCAGACAACCTCTTAATCCGTCTGATTTAAATTATCAAGTGACACCTCCCTCATCCTCTGGCGAGTCGACAGCAACCCAACTCCCTCCTCTAAAAACTGTAGCTGGGTAAGTTTTCAAACCCTTTCTTCCAATGCGTTACAAATCTTGAATAAGATGCTAACCCTCTTTCAATTTATTTGCAGAGCCAAAGCCAGACCCAGCAAGAAAGCTCGGGTCAACAATCCGTCAGAAGACCAGGCAGTTTTTTAAGAAGAGCAAAGAGGTGAACCGGACCAAACTCGTGAACCAGAGGGTCCTCATCCTGAAGCCGCCTCTGATGAACCACCCCTTCAAGATCGGAATACTGATGAACCACCAGAAGCTGATCCTGCCATGCCTGACACTGAACCGGCAGCTCCAAACCGGGCTAGTCCGATGAGAGATACTGAAACTCCGTCATCACCCGCAAAAACCACTGAAGGCCAAGGAGATGATGTTATCGTTACTGGAATGGGCCACAGCTCTCCTAGCCATCCCGTAATCTTGGCCCAACATAGTGCCAAAGAAGAGCCTGCTGCTAGGGAAAAGAGCAAATGGAGTACTGATTTATCAAGTTATGCCCATGTCAACGCTAAAGAGCTTCACTCCGGTTTCTTAAACCGTCTGCACTCAAACCGTGACTATGAAGCCGGTTTGGTGAACTTGATGAAGGAACACTATGAGGTATTTTCATCTCCCTTTACTTCTTGATTCCAAAGTTGAAATGCTAGCCCAAGTAGCCCCCAAGGGTCGTTTTATGATGTTAATTGTAAACCGGGTCTTTGTAACACTTTAAGTCTCTCCCACTGACCCTTAAAATGTTAGGTCCTTAGTGAAAACCAAGGCCGATACTTTACCAATGTAATGATATAGCTTTCCCCAGCGTAGCCCCCAAAGGTCGGTTTAGCTTTGCAAGGTAATCCGGGTTTTAATCCATGCGTCCGTTTTGAACAGATGTACATTAGCCCCCAAGTGTCAAGGATAATGCTTGCATTATTCTGGAGATTTTATAAAAGATGTAATGAATCAGAGCAAATAGGCATTAGCTCCCAAGTACGAAGTGCATAACTTGTTATTCGCTTTGTACTTAGAAAATATATATCCTGTTGTTTAACATTTCTTCACTGTTGTAGGCCGAACTAAGCAATAGAGATGCCCGGGCCGCTGATTTGCAAGAGAACGCGAAGTCCCAACAAGCAGAAGCTGCGAAAGCCAAAGAGGAGCTGACCAAAGCCCCGACAGTGATGGAAAAGCTGAAAGAGTCTTTTAACAAAGATCGTGCTGACTGGGAAACCAAGAAAACCGGTTTAACCAAAAGAGCTGAGGATGCCGAAGCAGCCCTGAAACCAGTTGTAGATGAACTAGCTGGTTTGAAATGGCAAATCAACACCATGACTTCCACTGTCTTTGGTAAGTATCTCCTTGTGCAGTTTGTCCAATTCATGGAACCTTATTATTGACCAGAACGCTGATTTTAAACCGCAACAGGCACTCGTATTGCTCATCTGGGCACAGATATTCGGATGAAGCTTAAAGCGGCGTATACCTTGATTGAACAGTTGTACTCTGGGTCCCAGCGGGCTATTTGCACTCCGGCTTACAATAAACCGGCACCATCACTGATAAAGGAAACTCTTGAGAAGCTGGCCATGTTACCAGCCCGGATTACCAAACTGAAGAAGGCAGCTGCAAGAGCAGGCGCATTAACCGCACTAATCTGAACCAAGGCATGGATCCCAGATCTTAAAGCGGAGGACATTATTAAAGGATATCCAGGTGTAAAGGAGGACGGTTAAAACATCGACAGTGATGACCTCCGAAGGCTGACCAAAGAAATGCGGCCAATAGCCAGCAAACTGGCAGAGGACACAGACTTGTATCATTTCCAACCGGCTTATGACGCTGAAGGGAAGAGACAGCCTGCCGAAATCCATGAAGTCGAAGAACTTGTGCCTCCAATCCGTAAGCATACCTTTGCTCCTGATATTAACCCCTCCAGCCTTATCCATGAAGAGGCCGTGTTTCAAGCTTTAACTGGAATCGATTGGTCGACGGTTGAATTCCAGCGTCTGGGAGGGATGAAGAAGAAGTGATCGCACCAACCGACCCTCAACCGTCAAACCGTCCAGACGAAGCGTCTTAAACCGTCAGCCGGTTTACCAGATATTGCATGCCAATGCCAAAAAACAATTATGCACTTGTAGACGCTTTGAAGCTTCTTGTAATAGGATAGCAAAAACTCCTTTATCTGTCATGCCATCGAGCATGTTTTGTGACACTTCGTGAAAATTTGTTCCACTTTTTGGGATCTATTTATGCATAGCCCATGATGAGTTGTGTTCCTGGATACAAGAACTTGAAAGTATCCTAGTGGTTTACCACTGGACGGGTTATGATGCTCAACAAATATACAATACTTAGATGAATAATCAAAGTTTTTGTATAAAAAGTAATATGTGCAACATACCTCGCTGGTTGACCAACTGCTTGTATGGTAAAGGTGTCAACACTAATCCGGAGTGTTGATAACTCCGTCCTTATTTTGCGGGATTATCATAATAAACCGTACCGGGATATAATAACCACCGGGTTTTCTTTATAGCACTGGCGATTTAGTCAAACCAGACCGGGGTAAGGAACGCCGACTTGTAACTGATCATGTACTGACAACGTGTAGTTGAAAGTCAAGCCGGGCCAAGGACACCGGTTTATCAGAACATATTATGAACCTCAATAAAGGCAGAAAACTTAGCAAATAGGACTCAAAAAAGAAATATGCGAGGCTTTTTACGAGCTGCCAGGCTCCAAATCGAGGCTTTTCATGGGCTGCCAGGCCTCTGAGTTAAACCGTTTAACAAAGCCTTTTAAGATGGGCCTCCAATTAACCAATCGTCATTTTAACTTTGACAAGTTCAGGGTCTGTAGAAGATTGACTTGTCAAACGTTCGGCGGGTCATACCAGGATTACCTGGACAGGAGTGGCTTACTTGATGAAGGCAGGTTAACCCGAGGTTTTAGGTGAATACACCAGGCTTCCAAGCCGTGGCTTGATAGACAATTACAAGGGTCCTTTCAAACTCTGTGTTGCTTCGCACAAAGAGCCCCCAAGTAACATTGTGAGCTGTGCTTAGTGGGTGCCCATGTTTGAGTCTGTGCTTTGTGCAACACTCTCTTTGGCCCCACATAATTTCCTTTGTGGCTTAACGCCTATCAAGAGGTGTAGCTATGGTGTGATAACAACCAAGCCCCCTAGTGAAATCCCTTTGTATCCGTGCGGCTGCAGAGACCGGTTTAACCAAATTTTGCTTTGTTAGTAGAAACCCTTATGGGCACACACATGATGTAAAAAGAACAGAGACCCCGCTTTATTCGAGGCTCCGGTTTATTATATAATATATACATTGTCATAAATATGTACATATGAAGAGCATGTGGCTCAAGTATAGTAAGGCCGAAGAAGAGCTATATTCCACGGCCGCTTGGTCTCCTCCTCCGATTTACGTGAGTCTTTGTGCTCTCGAACATCAATGAGGTAGTATGACCCGTTGTGCAGATTCTTGCTGACCACAAATGGTCCTTCCCAAGGTGGGGATAACTTACGCATATCAGTTTGATCCTGGATGAGCCGGAGCACCAAATCGCCCTCTTGAAAGGTTCTGGTCTTAACATGGCAGCTGTGATAACGTCGGAGATCTTGTTGATAAATCGTCGAACGTGCTGCTGCAAGATCACGCTCTTCATCTAATAGGTCCAGGGAATCCTGACGTGCCTTCTCATTGTCAGCTTCAACGTAAGCTATCACACGGGGCGAGTCGTGACGGATGTCACTAGGAAGAACTGCCTCTGCTCCATAAACCATGAAAAAAGGTGTGTAACCCGTAGACCTGTTGGGTGTGGTGTTGATGCTCCGCAACACAGAAGGTAACTCCTCAACCCAACAACCCGGTGTACGTTTCAAAGGAACCATAAGCCGGGGTTTGATACCTTGTAAAATTTCTTGATTTGCCCTCTCCGCTTGACCATTAGACTGGGGGTGAGCCACCGATGCTATATCAAGCTGGATGTGCTCACGTTGGCAGAATTCCTCCATCTCTCCCTTTGACAGATTAGTACCATTATCAGTTATAATGTTGTGTGGAAAACCAAACCAGAATATCACCTTTTTGATGAATTGAACCGCCATGGCCGCATCACACTTGCTGATTGGCTCTGCTTCCACCCATTTGGTGAATTTATCAACTGCCACTAACAAGTGGGTCTTTTTGTCCTTGGATCGCTTGAAGGGTCCAACCATATCAAGCCCCCAAGTAGCAAACGGCCAAGTTATTGGAATCATCCTCAACTCCTGAGCCGGAATGTGAGCATGGCGTGCGAATTTTTGACAACCGTCACATCTCTTGACTAAATCCTCCGCATCAGCATGAGCTGTTAACTAGTAAAAACCATGGCAAAAAGCTATAGCAACCAAAGACTTTGAACCGGCGTGGTGACCACAATCTCCTTCATGGATTTCTCGTAAAATCTCACAACCCTCTTGAGGAGAGACACAACGCTGAATTGCTCCTGAGACGCTGTAACGATGTAACTCCCCGTTGACTATGGTCATGGACTTGGAACGCCGAATTACCTGTCAGGCCAAGGTTTCATCGTCCGGTAACTCACCCCAGTTCATGTAAGCAAGATATGGGATTGTACAATCTGGTATGACATGCAAAGCCGCCACCAATTGAGCCTCCGGATCAGGAATAGCCAACTCTTCCTCTGTTGGTACCTTGACTGACGGATTATGCAACACGTCCAGAAAGACATTTGGTGGACCCGGTTTACGCTGAGAACCAAGGCGACTTAAAGCATCCGCCGCTTCATTCTTTCGTTGGTCTATATGGTCCACCTGATAACCCTTGAAGTGACCAGCCACTGTGTCCACCTCTCGCCGATATGCTGCCATGAGTGGGTCTTTGGAATCCCAAGTGCCAGACACCTGTTGAGCCACTAGATCCGAATCCCCAAAGCACTTGAACCGGCTTAAGTTCATTTCCTTAGCCATCCGAAGACCGTGGAGCAAAGCCTCATACTCAGTTGCATTGTTAGTACAAGGGAACATTAAACGGAGGACATAACAAAACTTGTCACCTCTTGGGGAAGTTAGTATGACTCCAGCCCCCGAGCCCTCCAACTGTCTGGTTCCATCAAAGTGAATAGTCCAATACATATTATCTGGCTTCTCCTCTGGTACCTGCAACTCCGTCTAATCATTGATGAAGTCCACGAGTGCTTGGGATTTGATCGCTGTGCGA
Source organism: Triticum urartu (assembly GCF_003073215.2). Taxonomy (NCBI): domain Eukaryota; kingdom Viridiplantae; phylum Streptophyta; class Magnoliopsida; order Poales; family Poaceae; genus Triticum; species Triticum urartu. The sequence continues at coordinate 314,173,070 of NC_053028.1, read as the reverse complement.
GGTATATATTTGAGCCCGCGAGGTCCAAGCTCAATAGCCCACTTGGCAATCCGGCAAGTAGCCTCTCTGTTTTGAATGATATCTTCCAGAGGTGCTGAACTGACCACTGTGATAGGATGGCCCTGGAAATAATGTTTAAGCTTCTGTCTTGCCATAAACACTCCATATACCAGCTTCTGCCAATGTGGATACATCTGCTTTGATTCAATGAGCACTTCATTGATATAATAAACCAGCCGTTGAACTGGATACTCCTTTCCAACTTCCTTGCGCTCCACCACAATATCCACGCTAACAGCTCGGGCATTAGAAGCCACATATAGCAGTAACGGCTCTTTATCGATCGAGGCTGCAAGCACATGCAGTTCAACTAGCTGCCTCTTCAGATCCTCAAATGCTTTATCAGCTGCCTTGCTCCAGACAAAGTTATCTATTTTCTTGAGCATCTGATATAAGGGGATGGCCTTCTCTCCAAGGCGACTGATAAACCGGCTCAAGGCTGTAATCCGGCCGGCCAGACGTTGAACATCGTTGATACACGCCAGTTTAGCCAAGGATGTAATTGCTGCAATTTTTTCCGGATTAGCCTCAATACCTCTGTTTGACACCAGAAAACCTAAGAGCTTGCCTGCCGGGACACCCAAGACACACTTCTCCGGATTGAGCATCATCTTGTAAATCCGGAGATTGTCAAAGGTTTCTCTTAAATCATCTATCAATGTCTCCTCCTTTCTGGATTTTACCACAATATCATCCACATATGCATGGACATTGCGCCCAATTTGTTTATGAAGGTAATTCTGAACACATCGCTGGTAAGTTGTCTGTGCACTCTTGAGTCCAAAAGGCATGGAAACATAGCAGAAGGCTCCAAAGGGAGTTATGAAAGCTGTTTTCTCCTGGTCCTTAACCGCCATTTTGATCTGATGATAACCAGAGTAAGCATCCAGAAAACACAAACGGTCACAACCTGCCATAGCATCAATTATCTGATCAATGCGAGTGAGAGCAAAGGGGTCTACAGGGCAAGCCTTGTTTAAATCTGTGTAATCCACACACATGCGCCAAGTGTCATTTTTCTTAAGAACCAGCACCGGATTAGGTAACCACTCTCCCCAAGACTTGTTTAAATCTGTTTTTTTTCAGCATCTGATATAAAGGAATAGCCTTCTCCCCAAGGCGACTCATAAACCGACTCAAAGCCGCAATCCGGCCGGCCAAACGTTGTACGTCATTGATACACGTCGGTTTAGCCAAAGATGTGATTGCTGAGATTTTTTCCGGATTAGCCTCAATATCTATGTTCGATACCAGAAATCCCAAGAGTTTGCCTGCGGGGACACCAAAGACACACTTTTCCGGATTGAGCAACATCTTGTAAACCCCGAGGTTGTCAAAGGTTTCTCTCAAATCATCTATCAACGTTTCCTCCTTTCTGGATTTTATCACAATATCATCCACATATGCATGAACATTACGCCCAATTTGCTTATGAAGACAATTCTGAACACATCGTTGATAAGTCGCCTGGGCACTCTTAAGCCCAAAGGGCATGGAGACATAACAGAAGGCTCCAAAGGGAGTGATGAAAGCTGTCCTCTCCTGGTCCTTAACTGCCATTTTGATCTGATGATAACCAGAGTAAGCATCCAGAAAACACAAACGGTCACAACCCGCCGTAGCATCAATGATCTGATCAATACAAGGGAGGGCAAAGGGGTCTACAGGACAAGCTATGTTCAAATATGTGTAATCTACACACATACGCCAAGTGCCGTTTTTCTTAAGAACCAGCACCGGATTAGCCAACCACTCTGGGTGAAAGACCACCACAATAAACCCTGCGGTCAACAACCGAGCTACCTCTTCACCGATAGCCTTACGCCTTTCTTCATTGAAGCGGCAGAGAAACTGCCGGACCAGTTTAAACTTAGGATCAATGTTAAGTGTGTGCTCAGCGAGTTCCCTCGGTACACCTGGCATGTCAGAAGGTTTCCATGCAAAGATGTCTCGGTTCTCACAGATGAACTCGATGAGGGCACTTTCTTATTTTGGATCCAGGTTAGCGCTGATACTGAACTGTTTGGATGAATCGCCAGGAACAAAATCAACCATCTTAGTATCTGTGGCTGATTTAAACTTCAATGCTGGATCGTGTTCCGTATTTGGATTTTTCAAAGAAGTCATGTCTGCCGGATCAACTTGGTCTTTATAAAACTTCAGTTCCTCCATGGCACAAACCGACTCAGCATAAGCCGCATCACCTTCCTCACATTCCAAAGCGATCTTCCTGCTCCCATGTACTGTGATGGTCCCCTTATGACCTGGCATTTTAAGCTGCAGATAAACATAACACGGCCTTGCCATGAACTTAGCGTAAGCCGGCCACCCAAACAAAGCGTGATACAGACTTTTGATTTTCACCACCTCAAAGGTCAATGTTTCTGATCTTGAATCATGATCATCTCCAAAAGCCACCTCTAAGGCTATTTTGCCCACTGGATATGCAGACTTACCAGGCACCACACCGTGAAAAATGGTATTTGACGGTTTAAGATTCTTATCTGTCAACCCCATACGACGGAAGGTATCATAATATAGAATATTGATACTACTTCCCCCGTCCATGAGTACCTTAGTGAACTTGTATCCCCCAACTTGAGGGGCCACCACTAAAGCCAGATGACCCGGATTGTCAACCCGGGGGGGTGATCCTCTCTACTCCACAAAATAGGTTGCTCGGACCAGCGCAAATACTGAGGCACCGCCGGTTCAACAGAGTTTACTGCCCTCTTGTGAAGCTTCTGATCACGCTTACACAAGCTAGTGGTGAAGACATGATACTGCCCACTATTTAACTGCTTAGGATTGCTCTGATAACCCGACTGTTGCTGCTACTGCTGGCTCCCCTGATGGTTGTAACCTCCCTGGTTGCCCTGATTCCCTTGATTGTTGTATCCGGTTTGATTGCCCTGAAATCCTGAACCGGAACTGCCACCTCCGTAACCCGGCCCGTGGAAACCACCTCCTGAACCGCCGGGCGGGCCATTGTCATACTGAAACATATTGGAGTTCTTAAAATCTCGCATGATATAGCAATCCTCCCAAAGATGCGATGCTGGCTTCTCCTTGGATCCATGCTTTAGACAGGGTTGATTTAACACGCACTCCAAACTGGGGCCTGAACCGCCGCCCCTCTAGGGCTGCTTACCCTTACGGCGCTGACCATTCTCCTGAGCGTTGGTGTTAGCCACAAAGTCCAAACTATTGTCGGCCTTGCGCTTACCATTGTTGCCATGGCTGGCTAGACTATGCTGATGCCCCTTGGTGTTGCTGTTCTTTTTCCCTTTCCCCAGTTTGTCCTCCTCTAAGACAGGGTCTTTAGTAGTATCCGAATCGGCGTATTTAACCTAAGCGGTCATAAGCGTCGACATATCATTGCAGTGAATTTTGAGCCTTCCTAACTTCTGTTTGAGCGACAAAAAACGGCAATTGCCCTCCAATGTTAGTACTGCGGTATCTGCATTGATACGATCCGATGAATGCAAAATTGCTGAGACCCGCTTTACCCAATGGGTCGTGGACTCCCCCTCCTCTTGGACACAAGCGGCCAGATCCACAATTTACATGGGCTGCTTACAAGTATCTTTGAAGTTCTGGATAAACCGGTGCTTCAATTCGGCCCATGATCCGACAGAGTTAGTTGGTAAGCTCTTCAACTATGTACGAGTTGTTCCTTACAACATCATGGTGAAGTATTTAGCACATACTGCTTCATCCACATCCAACATCTCCATTGCCATCTCGTAGCTTTCAACCCATGCCTCTGGCTGCAGATCGGTGGTATAATTGGGTAACTTACGAGGTCCTTTGAAATCCTTGGGCAGTCTCGCATTATGCAAAGGGGGGTAAGGCACGGCACCCCTAAGGAACTAAATACTACCCCTGGTTCGACTGAAGTGGTAGGGCGAACCGGAGTAGGCTGACGGGCCGCGTGCAGAGCCGTTAACTCAGCCTCCCGACGTGCGCGACCATGATCCACCACATCCTGCGCATTGGCACCGCCCCCTGCCGGGTTGTGTCCTCGCGGCGAGTTATAGCGATGTGCACTGCTTGACATGGCCGGTTCATCCTCAACATGCCTGCTGTAGCTCCGGCTTGGACGTGGAGTGGAATGAATCCTCTCACGACTGTGCGAATATGCCTGCTACTGATTTAGAGCTGTTTGAAGGAGATCTCTGGCCCGTCGTGCTTCAACCGCAACTGGTGACTCGCCGTCAGTTGGGAGGGCTGCTAACCGTGAAGCGGCGGCCACAATGTTGTCCAACGGGTTGGAGTAATGCCCGGGAGGTGTTGGAACATATTGTGGCACAATGTTATTCTGACGATGCGGGTCCATTGTGCATGCCTGAACCGGCGCTCCTATTCATGGTGCCTCCGTCTGGTTTAATATTGGCTGGTTACTAGTTCCTACTCCTGGCGTATTGAAGAGATTTCGTGGCTCATAACCCGACGGGAGATGCGATCGGTACCTTCTTATCATGACTTCTTCGGAAGCGTTCTGATCCATCCTAATCCGGTAGGCCTGAGCTTCCAACTCGACCTGTTCTGTAGCCATACTAGCGTTCTCTGCCGCTAGGTCCGCTTTAGCCTGAGCTATCTGATGCTTCACCTTTGCAATCTTCGCGTTGTGTTGATCCCGGGCTGCTGCATCCACCTCTGCGGCCATCAATGTTGCCAAAGCGTCGAACAAGTCAGACAGGACTTGAGCCGGAGACAGCGCAGAGCTTCCTGCCCCTGCCGGCGTGGCCGTTGTTGAACCGGAGAGTATTGCTGCGGCAGCTGAAGAATGAGGAGGCGACTGTGTACCGGCCATGAAGATAGCAGCCCGGTTTGGCAGATCAGGGGAGTCCGGAATACTTTTGCCCTCGGATCCTCCACTAATCCGGCCATCCTGCAACTGATAGAGCGATTCGGTCTCTCCAGAAGAATCATCGTCGGAACGGACAACGGTTTCTCCATCGGACGCCAGTCCGTCCTCGTATTCCGCTCCATGGATGATGCCTACGAAAACATGCTTCGCCACGGGCTGAACCAGCGAAGGGCTTGCATGCTGAGCCGTCTCGATGATGTCGGTGCAGATGTCTGACTCAGGGGCCAGTTTGCCAATCTTGCCGATGAAGACGTGAATCCCACCAAAGGGGACCCGGTACCCGTATTCGATTGAATCGGCCTCGGGACCCCATCCTGTGTTGTCGATGTAGAGCTTGCCGCGACGACTCTTCATCATCCGGTCAACAGCGTATCCCTTGAGTCCATCAAAGCTGCCCTTCAAGAACTCGAAACCATCGTGCGGCAGCCCCATGGTGGGCGCCAACTGTCGTGGGTTTGTTACGGCAGTTGTCCTTGTGAAAGGACTTAGTCGTGGAGCCATCGCAACGGGTTATCTTAAAGGGGTTAAACCGGACAAGGGGACACGGGGAGTTTATACTAGTTCGGCCTCTTCGATGAAGGTAAAAGCCTACGTCTAGTTGTGATTGGTATTGCTAGGGTTTCGAAGGCCAGGGAGCGAATCCGCTTTGTCTGGCTCTCAAGTTGTTGTTCCTCAACCGCCGCTGGGTCGTCCCTTTATATACACAAGTTGACGCCCGCTGGTTTACAGAGTCCCGAAGCCGGATCATAAACGTGTCCGGTTCGGTCTCCACACTTCCTATCTTACAAAACAAGTTACACAATTAAGTCGGTTTACATCTACATGCCTTAACTTGCCTCTGGGCCTTGGGCCTTCGTAAAGCATCATCATGCTTACGTCTTCATGGGCTTCTAATCATTATAAAGCTAATACGGCTATTCCTGGCCGGTTTACGTCCATTAGTAATATCCCTCACTTCAAGTATTTCATTTTTCTTAAGAGGATGATCAGGCAAAGCATTAAGTAACTTGAGAAGCCTCCCCCAAGCTTGTGGGAGACTCTCTTCTTCAATTTGCACAAAATTATATATATCCCTTAAAGAAGCTTGTTTCTTATGAGCAGGGAAATATTTAGCAGAGAAGTAATAAATCATATCCTAGGGACTACGCACACAACTAGGATCAAGAGAATTAAACCATATCTTAGCATCACCCTTTAATGAGAACGGAAATATTTTAAGGATATAAAAGTAGCGAGTTCTCTCATCATTAGTGAACAGGGTGGCTATATCATTTAATTTAGTAAGATGTGCCACAACAGTTTCAGATTCATAGCCATGAAAAGGATCAGATTCAACCAAAGTAATTATATCAGGATCAATAGAGAATTCATAATCCTTATCAGTAACAAAGATAGGTGAAGTAGCAAAAGCAGGGTCAGGTTTCATCCTAGCATTTAGAGATTGCTTATTCCATTTAGCTAATAATCTCTTAAGTTCATAACTATCTTTGCAAGCTAAAATAGCTAAAGAAGCTTCATTATCAAAAACATAACCCTTAGGAATAACGGGCAAGTCTTCATCATCACTTTCATCAATATTATCGGATTCAATATTTTCATTCTCTCTAAACCTAGCAAGTTGTTCATCAAGAAATTCACCAAGTGACACAGTAGTATCAAGCATAGAAGTAGTTTCATCATAAGTATCATGCATAGCAGAAGTGGCATCATCAATAACATGCGACATATCAAAACGAATAGCAGAAGCAGGTTTAGGTGTCACAATCTTACTCAAAACAGAAGGTGAATCAAGTGCAGAGCTAGATGGCAGTTCCTTACCTCCCCTCGTAGTTGAGGGATAAATCTTGGTTTTTGGATCTCTCAAGTTCGTCATAATGATAAGTAGATATGAATCCCAAGTGACTCAAAGAATAGAGCTATCCTCCCCGGCAACGGCGCCAGAAAATAGTCTTGATAACCCACCAGTATAGAGGATCGCAACAGTTTTCGAGGGTAGAGTATTCAACCCAAATTTATTGATTCGACACAAGGGGAGCCAAAGAATATTCTCAAGTATTAGAAGCTGAGTTGTCAATTCAACCACACCTGGAAACTCAATATCTATAGCAAAGTATTTAGTAGCAAAGTAATATGATAGTAGTGGTAAGGGTAGCAAAAGGTAATGATAGAAAAAGTAATATTTTTGGTATTTTGTAGTGATGATAGCAATAGCAACGGAAAAGTAAACAAGCGAAGAACAATATATGGAAAGCTCGTAGGCAATGGATCAGTGATGGAGAATTATGCCAGATGCGGTTCATAATGTAACAGTCATAACCTAGGGTGACACAGAACTAGCTCCAATTCATCAATGTAATGTAGGCATGTATTCCGAATATAGTCATACGTGCTTATGTAAAAGAACTTGCATGACATCTTTTGTCCTACCCTCCCGTGGCAGTGGGGTCCTAAAGGAAACTAACGGATATTAAGGCCTCCTTTTAATAGAGTACCGGAACAAAGCATTAACACATAGTAAATACATGAACTCCTCAAACTACGGTCATCATCGGTAAGTATCCCGATTATTGTCACTTCGGGGTTAACGGATCATAACACATAATAGGTGACTATAGACTTGCAAGATAGGATCAAGAACTCTCATATATTGATGAAAACATAATAGGTTCAGATCTGAAATCATGGCACTCGGGCCCTAGTGACAAGCATTAAGCATAGCAAAGTCATAGCAACATCAATCTCAGAACATAGTGGATACTAGGGATCAAACCCTAACAAAACTAACTCGATTACATGATAGATCTCATCCAACCCATCACCGTCCAGCAAGCCTACGATGGAATTACTCACGCACGGCGGTGAGCATCATGAAATTGGTGATGGAGGATGGTTGATGATGTTGATGGTGACGGATTCCCCTCTCTGGAGCCCCGAACGGACTCCAGATCAGCCCTCCCGAGAGGTTTTAGGGCTTGGCGGCGGCTCCATATCGTAAAACGCGATGAATCCTTCTCTTTGATTTTTTTCTCCCCGAAACCAAATATATAGAGTTGGGGTTGAGGTCGGAGGAGCTCCAGGGGGCCCACGAGGTAGGGGGCGCGCCCTAGGGAGGGCAGGCGCCCCCCCACCCTCGTGGACAGGTGATGGGCCCCCTGGTCTTCATCTTGTGCAAGGATTTTTTATTATTTCCGAAAAGATGTTCCGTGAAGTTTCAGGTCAGTCCGAGAACTTTTGTTTCTGCACATAAATAACACCATGGTAATTCTGCTGAAAACAGCGTCAGTCCGGGCTAGTTCCATTCAAATCATGCAAGTTAGAGTCCAAAACAAGTGCAAAAGTGTTTGGAAAAGTAGATACGACGGAGACATATCACATATTAGAAGGGTGCCAGGCAAATATGTCCTAGTTTTCGCGCAGGAATGCTCATAGTGCGGCATCAACCATTGGGTCCAGTTGTGCCTCGATGGAAGCTGCCTTCTTGGGGTCCATCGAGTGGACTTGAAATTTGACTATTTCATCTGCTGGTTTGAAGGAGGTGGATTTGGGCCGCTTATCAAGGATTACGTCGTCCCTATCCACCGTGGAGCATAGTGCGCTTAACTCTTCGGCCGCGAGGGCCTTGGACAGTGCCTCGAGGGCCAGGGATGCGGTTTTGTTTTCGGCACGGAGGGCTATGTCCGTATCACTAGCGAGAGTGATAATACCGTTGGGCCCGGGCATCTTGAGCTTCATATACTCGTAATGAGGTATAGCTTGAAAGCGTGTGAATGCATCTCGCCCCAACAGGGCGTGATATCCACTATTGAAAGGGGGCACTTGGAAGGTTATCTCTTCGGACCGATAGTTCTCCGGCGTGCCAAAAACCACGTCGAGTGTAATTTTCCCCGCGTATCGCGCCTCCCGGCTGGAAATAATTCCTCGGAAGGTCGTATTACTTTGCTCGATGCAGCTCCTGTGTATTTCCATTTTATTGAGTGTGTCCTCGTAGATGAGGTTTGGTCCGCTGCCGCCGTCCATGAGCACTTTAGTGAGCCGAAATCCATCCACAATTGGATTGAGGACCAAGGCGACTGGTGCCCGTACTAACTAGAATTTTGGTTCGTCACTGGCATTGAAAGTTATGGCCGTGTCGTTCCAGGGGTTTATTGTTGCGACTTGGCGGACTTCAGCGAAGTCGCGGAGTGCCCTCTTGCGCATTGTTTGAAGCAAAAGTCTCGAGACCGTCAATACTCTGAGGTCGTCGTCCTCCGGGGGGGGGGGTTGCTCTGAGGTGTTGTTGATGAGGATAACCTCACCGCTCTTGGCCACTTGTCAGAGTATCCAACATGCTCTAAGGTTGTGGGTTGGTACGGTATCCGGTGTCATGTGTCATGTGTATTTTGCATGGCCTATCGTGCCATCCCTCCAGAACGGTTCCACGTCCCGTAATGGGCTTAGTCTTCTTCACTATGGGGTCGGGTGCCCCACGAGGGTGCATCCTTTTTTCTCGCCAGAGGGGTTGAGTGGAGACCGGTGGTTCCCAACGAGTTGTCTGAGTTTTCTAGGTGCTTTCCATTGGGCAGTACTTCCGCACTATGGTTGCCAAATCAGCGAAGTGTAATACGCGACGGTGGTTTATGGCGTTGAGGATTCCTTCGTCCGTGCAATTATTGCAGAATACTAAAATCGTGTCCTCGTCGCGGCAATCTTTAATCTTGTCTTTGATAAGGAGGAATCTGGCCCAAAAGTGATGGACTGTTTCCTAAGACTGCTGTCCTACGTACATGAGGTTGCATATATCTGGAGGGCCGGAATCTCTTGGCGAATGTTGCTTGTGGTGGGTGGGTGGCTTTAAATCTGATCCCTGACCCAATTTGGAGTCCGGAGTTTGAAAAACTTCCGAGCTTATTAGCTCGAGCTCCGGGATGTTAAGTGATTTTCCAGGCTCGACGCCCGATTCTAGGTTTGGAGGAAAACAGGTATCAGGCTCTTCGATCTCGGAAATCCGAACATAGCTTGTCCTCAACACTGGGGAAAAGTTGTTGTTTTGCTCCTCTACGACCGCTATCTGATGGGTGATCGGCGGAGATTTGATTTCTCTTTGATCGGGTTTAAGCCCAATCTGATCGTAGTCCGTAGCGCCCCCATGGCGGCGATGCGATCCAGGAGTTCGTTTAAAGACGATAACTCCACTAGATCCATCCGTTTGGAGTATTTGGAGTCAACACAGAGACGATATTGATGACCTGAGAAGTCATTATCGGCATGTCGGCCGAACGGGCGATCATGGTAAAGCCACCCAGCCGGAGGGTTTGGCCTGAGGTCATGGCTCCTCCAGAGGTGATAATGTCCTTGATGACAAGGCGCACCATCAATCATGTCTTCGACATCAGAGTGGAACTCTCAATGAAAGCACCAATGTCGGTATCAAAACCGGCGGATCTCGGGTAGGGGGTCCCGAACTGTGCGTCTAAGGTCTATGGTAACAGGAGACGAGGGACACGATGTTTACCCAGGTTCGGGCCCTCTTGATGGAGGTAATACCCTACTTCCTGCTTTGATCTTGATGAATATGAGGATTACAAGAGTTGATCTACTACGAGATCATAATGGCTAAACCCTAGATGTCTGGCCAGTATGATTGTGATTGCCTCTACGGACTAAACCCTCTGGTTTATATAGACACCGGAGGGGCCTAGGGTTGTACAGAGTCGGTTTACACAGGAAGGAATCTTCATATCTGTAACGCCAACGATGCGGCTATATCTCCCACGTGTCGGAGCACGACTTAGAGGCATAACCGCATTGTAAGCAATGTCGCAAGTGGGGTAATCTTCACACAACCCATGTAATGAATAAGGAAAATAGGTACATAGTTGGCTTACAATCGCCACGTCACACAATAGCATAAATAACATTACATTCATCCAGATACAATCAAGGTCCAGCTACGGAACCAAAATAAATACAACCCCAGAATGCAACAAAGTCCCCGATCGCCCCAACTGGGCTCCACTACTGATCGTCTGGAAAAGAAACATAGTATCATCCTGAGTCCTCATCGAACTCCCACTTGAGCTCAGTCAAATCTCCTGGAGCGGTATCATCGGTCCCTGCATCTGGTTTTGGAAGTAATCTGTGAGTCACGGGGACTCAGCAATCTCACACCCTCGCGATCAAGACTATTTAAGCTTATAGGAAGGGTAAAAGGTATGAGGTGGAGCTACAGCAAGCACTAGCATATATGGTGGCTAACATACGCAAAGGAGAGCGAGAAGAGAAGGCAAAGGCACGATCGACAAACTATGATCAAGAAGTGATCCTAGAACAACCTACGTTCAAGCATAACCCGAGACCGTGTTCTCTTCCCGGACTCCGCCGAAAAGATACCATCACGGCCACACACTCTGTTGATTCCTTTTAATTAAGTTAAGTTTCAGGTTTTCTACAACCGGACATTAACAAATTCCCATCTGCCCGTAACCGCGGGCACGGCTTTCGAAAGTTCAAATCCCTGCAGGGGGTCCCAACTTAGCCCATCACAAGCTCTCACGGTCAACGAAGGATATTCCTTCTCCCAAGACAATCCGATCAGACTCGGAATCCCGGTTACAAGGCATCTTGACAATGGTAAAACAAGTCCAGCAAAACCACCCGAATGTGTTGACAAATCCCGATAGGAGCTGCACATATCTCGTTCTCAGGGCACACCGGATAAGCAATCCGTACAACTAAAACCAGCCCTCGAGTTTCCCCGAGGTGGCGCTGCAAGGGGCTCTAGTTTGGACCAACACTCAGAGGAGCATTGCCCGGGGGTTTAAATAAAGATGACCCTCGGGCTCCGGAAACCCAAGGGAAAAGAGGCTAGGTGGAAAATGGTAAAACCGATGTTGGGCATTGCTGGAGGAGTTTTATTCAAGGCGAACTGTCAAGGGGTTCCCATTATAACCCAACCGTGGAAGGAACGCAAAATCAAGGAACATAACACCGGTATGACGGAAACTAGGGCGGCAAGAGTGGAACAAAACACCAGGCATAAGGCCGAGCCTTCCACCCTTTACCAAGTATATAGGTGCATTAAAAAAATAGACAAGATATAATAATGATATCCCAACAATAAACACGTTCCAACAAGGAATAAACTCCAATCTTTACCTGCAACTAGCAACGCTATAAGAGGGGCTGAGCAAAGCGGTAACATAGCCAAACAACGGTTTGCTAGGACAAGGAGGGTTAGAGGTTTGACATGGCAATATGGGAGGCATGATAAGCAAGTGGTAGGTATCGTAGCATAGGCATAGCAATAGAGCGAGCATCTAGCAAGCAAAGATAGAAGTGATTTCGAGGGTATGATCATCTTGCCTGCAAAGTTCTCCGAGTTGACGTTAGCTTGATCCTCGTAAGCGTACTCAACGGGTACCTCGATCACGTACTCGTCTCCTAGATCTACCCAAAGCAAGAACACAAGCAAAGGGAGACACAATCAACCACGTGCAATGCACAAGCAACATGATGCAAAAATGGCATGATATGCGGGATGTGATATGCAATGCATATGCATGTTTCGTAAAGGAAAATTGAACCTGGCCTCAACATGGAAATCCAAGAGTGCCACTGGAAGGAGGAGCTGATTTCGATCGAAATCGATATAAAGATCACCGGAATCGGATGCACGGTTTGCAAATGACAAGCAAAACAAATATGGCACCAATCTGCGATTAATAGCACGAGGCCATCTAAATGCATCAAGAACAACAAGCTACATCACTCTAACATAACAACAAAGTATATGGCAGGGATCCACTCAAGATGCTTGACAAAAGATGAACAGTAAGCTACGGCTAATTCACTCAATAGCAGGTTCAAACAAGCATGGCAAAAGTGCAAAAGACAACAGGTTACAGACTTAGTGAAACTAACATGTCAGGAATTTAACATTAGGAAGCAATGTTTAGAGCAAGATAACAACATGCTACAGGAAAATATCATGGCAAGGCAAGGCATGCCATGAAGCTACTCAAAGCATACAACAAAAGTCCCTTACTGACCATAAGCCAAAAGGGATCAGAAAATACAATGGCAACCATGCGAACATAGCAACTTTCGTTAACAGATTCAGACTTAGTAGGAATCTGGAACATGGCAAAACAGATATTAAGTAGGCATGTTTACGAGATCGATGCACTCACCACAAGGCATTGCATGACAAACTAAGCACACTGGGTCGTTCATCTGTACCGTATCTTCGATTTGTACCGTTCTTGTTGGAGTATCGTACGTACCTAGTTGATGTTGTTGTAGCCGTTTTTACGAATTGTGCATTTGTAAGACGTTCCTTGTAAAATATCGTTTTCATCTCGAGCTAACTCAGTTCGATCCCACGAGGTATTTACGTTTTTTCTGTACCTACCTATCTCGTGTTGTTATAGATGTTTTGTAGGAATGACTAGTACGAGTTTTCTCCGTACCTAGTGAGCCATCGTTGTACTAATGTACCGTATTTTTATAATTGTAGGAAAAGACTAAGAAGATCGTCCCTGGAATCAGCAACATTACGAGGGCTACTTTGCATGCTTGTGCTAGTCACCACAAAGATCACAAAAATACATGGCATACACCCCTGTAAAGATGGCATGGCATACTTCAAAACACATGTAGGGCTCAAGTTCATAGGAGGCACACATTAATCATGGCAAAAATGACAAAAGTCCAATTACTGATATGAATCTGAAACTAACATTGCATAGCCCTCTTGCAACAGCATTGAGGGCATCAAGATGAGCTCAAATGAACATGGTGCAATGGAATGAAACGAAGTACTCGTCGAGACGAACAATTTGATGTGCTACACACCCAAAACGGAGCCACGGATGCAGAGTTATGATGCGATGAAAAACGAAATTACTAGAAATTAGGGCAAAAGTCAACCCTCGAGATTTCAGATCAGGATCCGCATGGAATCCGAGGTTCGACGGAGGGGCTCGCCGGAGACGCTGCGTGGGATCGCCGGAGTTGACGGGGGTCGCCGGAAGCGGCCGGAACGAGGTCGGCGAGGAGAGGCGCCGGTGGCCTCGGGCGGCGCGGCGAAGGGTGACGAGGGGCGGCGCGCGGTGGTCGGCCGGACGCGGGGACGGCGATGGTGAGGCGGCGGAGCAGCGGAGGGGCGGCGCCGGACGGCGGGCGGCAAAGCCGGGCGGCGCGCGGTGGCTGAGCGAGGCGCGGGAGGCGCCGGCGGTGATGGGCCTCGGGGGCCCGATCTGGGCTGCCTGGGCCGGCGGCAGAGAGGGCGGCGGCGCACCACGTGGCAGCGTGGGATTTGCTGAGGCGGCGGGGCAGACACGTTCGGACCGTTCCGGACGTGTCCGGCGGTGCGGGGAGCGGATTTTTAGGGTTTGGGGAGGAAGAGATCCGGGATTTGGAATGGGAGGACCTTTTTATAGGTAGAGGGAGCTAGGAGGCTCCAAATTGAGCATGGTTTTCGGCCACGCGATCATGATCGAACGACCTAGATGATGGAGGGGGTTTAGGTGGGTTTTGGGCCACTTTGGAGAGGTGTTGGGCTGCAACACACACGAGGCCTTTACGGTCCCCCGGTTAACCGTTGGAGTATCAAACGAAGTCCAAATGGCACGAAACTTGACAGGCGGTCTACCGGTAGTGAACCAAGGCTGCTTGGCAAGTATCGGTCCAATCCGTGAACGTTTAATACCCACACACGAAAAGAGGTTAAAGGGGACAACGGAGGACATAGGAGCGCCGGAATGCAAAACGGACAATGGGGAAAATGCTCGGATGCATGAGACGAACACGTATGCAAATGCGATGCACATGATGACATGATATGAGATGCATGACAAAGACAAAACAACACAAAGACAAAAACCCGACAACGGGGAAATATCATAACTTAGTACCGGAAAAGGCAAGAGTTGGAATACAAATATGGCAGGTTACATACGGGGTGTTACAACACTCCACCACTAAAAAAGGATCTCGTCCCGAGATCTAGGACTGGAAAAACTCCGGGTACTCAGAACGGAGGTGGTCCTCGCGTTCCCAGGTGGCTTCATGGTCAGAATGATGTGACCACTTGAATTTCAGGAATTTGATAGACTTGTTGCGAGTCTTGCGCTCAGTTTCTTCAAGAATAGCAACGGGAAGCTCGTGATAAGACATGTCTTCTTGGAGATCAATCTCTTCAAAGTTGATGGTGCGGTCAGGAGTCTTGAAACACTTGCGAAGCTGAGACACATGAAACACGTCGTGCACATTTGCAAAGTTGGATGGAAGCTCAAGTTGATAGGTGAGATCGCCACTTTTGCCAATGATCTTGAAAGGACCCACGTATCTAGGGGCAAGCTTCCCTTTGATACTGAAGCGACGAGTACCTTTCATTGGAGAGACGCGGAGGTAGACATGGTCTCCGATCTCGAAAGCCAAGTCACGATGCTTGCTATCATAGTAACACTTCTGGCGCGATTGCGCGGCTTTGAGATTTTCACGAATGGCTTTGCACATTTCTTCAGCCTCTATGATCAAGTCATTTCCAAGAAGTTGACGTTCACAAGTCTCTGAACAGTTAAGAGGAGTACGGCACTTCCTGCCATAGAGAATCTCGAATGGGGCCTTGCCCGAACTCGCTTGGAAGTTGTTGTTGTAGGAGAACTCGGCATATGGAAGACAATCTTCCCACTTCATACCGAAAGAAATGACACATGCTCTGAGCATATCTTCAAGAATTTGATTTACTCGCTCGACTTGGCCACTAGTTTGAGGATGAAAGGATGTGCTGAAGCGAATGTTGGTGCCCATAGCCTTCTGAAAAGAATCCCAGAACTTAGAGGTGAAGATGCTTCCATGATCTGAAGATATCAACTGCGGAATGCCGTGCAGAGAGACAATCCTGGAGGTATATAGCTCTGCCAACTGAGCTGTTGTGATAGATTCTTTGATAGGAAGGAAATGAGCCACTTTAGTGAGTTTGTCGATGACAACGAAGATAGCATCATTGCCACGCTTGGACTTTGGAAATCTAGTCACGAAGTCCATTTCAATGTGGTCAAACTTCCATTCTGGAATGGCAAGAGGATGGAGGAGACCAGCTGGTCATTGGTGTTCTGCTTTCACTCTTCTGTAGACATCACATTCATTCACGAACTGAGCAATATCGCGCTTCATTCGAGTCCACCATACGACTGCTTGAGGTCCTGGTACATCTTTGTACTTCCAGGGTGAATAGAGAGGAGTGAATTGTGAGCCTCGTTCATAATGACTTTACGAAGGTCACCTTTAGGAACAACAATGCGATCCTCGAAGAATAGAGTATCCTTGTCATCAAGGCGATAGCACTTGTACTTGGGTTGACTCTTGGCAATCCCAATCTTCACCTTCTTCACCATAGCATCAAGAAGTTGAGCCTGACGAATCTGATCTTCCAAAGTAGGAGAGACTTGAAGGTTGGCAAGGAATCCTTGAGGAACAACTTGGAGATTGAGTTTGTGGAAAGCTTCACCAAGCTCTGGTTGGTAGGGCTTGATAATCAGACTGTTGCAGTAAGCCTTCCTGCTCAATACGTCAGCAATTACATTGGCCTTGCCTGGAGTATATTCGATACTCGGATTATACTCTTGAATCATTTCGACCCAACGAGTTTGCCTGAGGTTGAGGTTTGCCTGAGCGAAGATGTACTTGAGACTCTTATGATCAGTGAAGATGTCCACTTTTCTCCCCAATAAGAGATGTCTCCATGTTAAAAGAGCATGGACAACTACCGCCAACTCAAGGTCATGAGTGGGGTAGTTCTTCTCGTTGGGCTTCAACTGGCAAGAGGTATAGGCCACAACTTTCTTCTCTTGCATCAACACTGCATCGAGACCTTGAAGGGAAGCATCACAGAAGACCTCGAACGGTTTGGATTCATCAGGAGGAGTCAGAACTGGAGCAGTGACTAACTTCTCTTTTTGGGTGTTGAAAGCGATGACACATTCAGGCGACCAGACATACTTCACATGATTCTGGAGAAGGTTGGAAAGAGGCTTCGCGATCTTTGAGAAGTTCTCAACGAACCTTCGACAATAGCTTGCGAGCCCAAGGAAGCTGCGGAGTTGCTTCACATTCTGAGGTGGTTCCCAATTCACAATTGCAGATACCTTCTCAGGATTAACAGTTATGACCTTGGCGGAGATGATGTGCCCAAGGTAGAGAACCTCATCGAGCCAAAACTCGCACTTTGAAAACTTTGCATAGAACTGATGTTCTCTGAGTTTATCCAGCACCAATCTCAAATGCTTGGCATGATCCTCCTTGTTCTTGGAAAAGACCAAAATGTCATCGAGGTAGACCAAGACGAGGTCATTTTGTAGGCGTTGAAGATGAAGTTCTTCATGCGAGAGAATGTTGGAGGAGCATTGACAAGGCCGAAAGACATGACAGTGTATTCATATGAACCATAGCTTGTTCTGAATGCTGTCTTGGGGATATCTTCCTCACGAATGCGAATCTGATGATAGCCCATACAGAGATCAAGCTTGGAGAAAACTTGAGCACCTTTGAGTTGTTCGAAAGCTCATTGATGTTGGGAAGTCGGTACTTGTTCTTTATGGTCTTCTTGTTCAATGGACGGTAGTTGACACAAAGTCGGTCCGTTCCATCCTTCTTCTTGACGAAAAGAACAACACAACCCCATGGAGAAGAACTTGGTCGGATGAGACCCATACGCTCTTGAATATCGAGTTGCTTCTTCAGCTCCTTCAACTCTTTAGGACCAAGCTTGTAAGGACGTTTGCAAACAGGTTCCGTGCCAGGCTCAAGATCGATGACGAATTCAACTGGTCGGTGCAGAGGCATTCCTGGAAGCTCTTCTGGAAAGACGTCTTGATATTCGCAAACGACTGGAATCTGAGAGATGCCATCCAACTCGCCCTTCTCATTGAGAGAAAACAGTCGGATGGTATCATCACGAGCGTCAAAGACGATTACATCCTCAGACGAATGTGTCAATTGAATCTGCCTGGCAGCACAGTCAAGTTGAGCCTTGTGCTTAGAAAGCCAGTCCATTCCGAGAATAAGATAAATATCCAAGTCACCAAGAACTTTAGGAGAAGACAGGAACTTATAGTCGCCCAACGTGATAGAAACATCCGGAACGAAAACTCGAGAAGTCATTTGTCGGGCCGGAGAAACAATAGCCAAAGGTCTCGGCAAAACTTGAGTAACCAAATCATGCTTAGATGCAAAAGGTCTCGAGATGAAACAATGCGATGCACCAGTGTCAAAAAGAACTTTTGTAGGAATATTGTTAACAAGAAGGTTGCCTATTATCACATCTGACAAGTCCTCTGCCTGAGCTGCGTTCATCATGTTGACCTTTGCGAACTTGGGATTATGCTTGACCACTGCGGTGCTAGCAGATCTCATAGGAGGAGGAGGAAGACGCCTTTGATTGAAGCATTTGTTGGCATAGTGACCCTTCTGCTGACACTTGTTGCACGTGACCTCCGAGAGAGGACGGTGATACGGAGCACTTGATCTTGGAGCATGAGACGAAGTCTTGTTCTGAAAGCCTGGGTTGGGTGGGTGGGAAGATCCATTGCCACATTTGCTCTTCTGTTGATATTAGCATGTAATGAATTAGGAAAAGAGGTACATAGTTGGCTTACAATCGCCATGTCACACAATAGCATAAATAACATTACATTCATCCAGATACAATCAAGGTCCGACTACGGAACCAAAATAAAGACAACCCCAGAATGCAACAAAGTCCCCGATCGCCCCAACTGGGCTCCACTACTGATCGTCTGGAAAAGAAACGTAGTATCCTCTTGAGTCCTCATCGAACTCCCACTTGAGCTCAGTCGAATCTCCTGGAGCGGTATCATCGGTCCCTGCATCTGGTTTTGGAAGTAATCTGTGAGTCACGGGGACTCAGCAATCTCACACCCTCGCGATCAAGACTATTTAAGCTTATAGGAAGGGTAAAAGGTATGAGGTGGAGCTGCAGCAAGCACTAGCATATATGGTGGCTAACATACGCAAATGAGAGCGAGAAGAGAAGGCAAAGGCACGATCGATAAACTATGATCAAGAAGTGATCCTAGAACAACCTACGTTCAAGCATAACTCAAGACCGTGTTCTCTTCCCGGACTCCACCGAAAAGAGACCATCACGGCCACACACTCTGTTGATTCATTTTAATTAAGTTAAGTTTCAGGTTTTCTACAACCGGACATTAACAAATTCCCATCTGCCCATAACCGCGGGCACGGCTTTCGAAAGTTCAAATCCCTGCAGGGGGTCCCAACTTAGCCCATCACAAGCTCTCACGGTCAACGAAGGATATTCCTTCTCCCAAGACAATCCGATCAGACTCGGAATCCCGGTTACAAGGCATCTCGACAATGGTAAAACAAGTCCAGCGAGACCACCCGAATGTGCCGAAAAATCCCGATAGGAGCTGCACATATCTCGTTCTCAGGGCACATCGGATAAGCAATCCGTACAACTAAAACCAGCCCTCGAGTTTCCCCGAGGTGGCGCTGCAAGGGGCTCTAGTTTGGACCAACACTCAGAGGAGCATTGGCCCGGGGGTTTAAATAAAGATGACCCTCGGGCTCCGGAAACCCAAGGGAAAAGAGGCTAGGTGGCAAATGGTAAAACCAATGTTGGGCATTGCTGGAGGAGTTTTATTCAAGGCGAACTGTTAAGGGGTTCCCATTATAACCCAACCGTGTAAGGAACGCAAAATCAAGGAACATAACACCGGTATGACGGAAACTAGGGCGGCAAGAGTGGAACAAAACACCAGGCATAAGGCCGAGCCTTCCACCCTTTACCAAGTATATAGGTGCATTAAAAAATAGACAAGATATAATAATGATATCCCAACAATAAACATGTTCCAACAAGGAACAAACTCCAATCTTCACCTGCAACTAGCAACGCTATAAGAGGGGCTGAGCAAAGCAGTAACATAGCCAAACAACGGTTTGCTAGGACAAGGAGGGTTAGAGGTTTGACATGGCAATATGGGAGGCATGATAAGCAAGTGGTAGGTATCGTAGCATAGGCATAGCAATAGAGCGAGCATCTAGCAAGCAAAGATAGAAGTGATTTCGAGGGTATGATCATCTTGCCTGCAAAGTTCTCCAAGTTGACATTAGCTTGATCCTCGTAAGCATACTCAACGGGTTCCTCAATCACGTAATCGTCTCCCGGATCTACCCAAAGAAAGAACACAAGCAAAGGGAGACACAATCAACCACGTGCAATGCACAAGCAACATGATGCAAAAATGGCATGATATGCGGGATGCGATATGCAATGCATATGCATGTTTCGGAAAGGAAAATTGAACCTGGCCTCAACATGGAAATCCAAGAGTGCCACTGGAAGGAGGAGTTGATTTCGGTCGAAATCGATATAAAGATCACCGGAATCGGATGCACGGTTTGCAAATGACAAGCAAAGCAAATATGGCACCGATCTGCGATTAACAGCACGAGGCCATCTAAATGCATCAAGAACAACAAGCTACATCACTCTAACACAACAACAAAGTATATGGCAGGGATCCACTCAAGATGCTTGACAAAAGATGAACACTGAGCTACAGCTAATTCACTCAATAGCAGGTTCAAACAAGCATGGCAAAAGTGCAAAAGACAACAGGTTACAGACTTAGTGAAACTAACAACATGTCAGGATTTTAACATTAGGAAGCAATGTTTAGAGCAAGATAACAACATGCTACAGGAACATATCATGGCAAGGCAAGGCATGTCATGAAGCTACTCAAAGCATACAACAAAAGTCCCTTACTGACCATAAGCCAAAAGGGATCAGAAAATACAATGGCAACCATGCGAACATAGCAACTTTCGTTAACAGATTCAGACTTGGTAGAAAACTGGAACATGGCAAAACAGATATTAAGTAGGCATGTTTACGAGCTCGATGCACTCACCACAAGGCATTGCATGACAAACTAAGCACATACCCAGCAAGTAGACATGGCATAGAAGCTAAACATGGCAAGAACAACCTCATAGCATGCATGGATCAACTACAACAACATCGGCAAAAATGCTTAACACGTAAACATTCTGCCAGGAACATTTTATAGCAAAAGTAGAGCTCAATTGAGTCAAGCTAGGGTGCTCCATAAATGCAAAAAAGACATGGATGGATAGAGCACAACAATATCTACAAAACATCCTTACTGATCATGCTCAAAAGAGGCATGGATCACTCGGTAGCAACATGATTACATGGCATAAAAATATTAACATGGCAAAGACTTAGAAGATTTCTAAGTCCCTGGAATCAGCAACATTACGAGGGCTACTTTGCATGCTTGTGCTAGTCACCACAAAGATCACAAAAATACATGGCATACACCCCTGTAAAGATGGCATGGCATACTTCAAAACACATGTAGGGCTCAAGTTCATAGGAGGCACACATTAATCATGGCAAAAATGACAAAAGTCCAATTACTGATATGAATCTGAAACTAACATTGCATAGCCCTCTTGAAATAGCATTGAGGGCATCAAGATGAACTCAAATGAACATGGTGCAATGAAACGAAATGAAGTACTCGTCGAGACGAACAATTTGATGTGCTACACACCCAAAACGGAGCCACGGATGCAGAGTTATGATGCGATGAAAAATGCTAAAATTACTAGAAATTAGGGCAAAAGTCAACCCTCAAGATTTCAGATCTGGATCCGCACGGAATCCGAGGTTAGACCGAGGGGCTCGCCGGAGACGCTGCGCGGGGTCGCCGGAGTTGACGGGGGTCGCCGGAAGCGGCCGGAACAAGGTCGGCGAGGAGAGGCGCCGGCGGCCTCGGGCGGCGCGGCGAAGGGCGACGAGGGGCGGCGCGCGGTGGTCGGCCGGACGCGGGGACGGCGATGGTGAGGCGGCGGAGCGGCGGAGGGGCGGCGCCGGATGGCGGGCGGCGGAGCCGGGCGGCGCGTGGTGGCGGAGCGAGGTGTGGGAGGCGATGGGCCTCGGGGGCCCGATCTGGACTGCCCGGGCCGACGGCGGAGAGGGCGGCGGCGCGCCACGTGGCAGCATGGGATTCGCTAAGGTGGCGGGGCGTACGCGTCCGGTCCGTTATGGACGTGTCCGGCGGCGCGGGGAGTGGATTTTTAGGGTTTGGGGAGGAAGAGATCCGGGATTTGGAATGGGAGGACCTTTTTATAGGTAGAGGGAGCTAGGAGGCTCCAAATTGAGCATGGTTTTTGGACACGCGATCGTGATTGAATGACCTAGATGATGGAGGGGGTTTAGGTGGGTTTGGGGCTACTTTGGAGAGGTGTTGGGCTGCAACACACACAAGGCCTTTACGCTCCCTCGATTAACCGTTGGAGTATCAAACGAATGGCATGAAAGTTGACAGGTGGTCTACCGGTAGTAAACCAAGGCCACTTGGCAAGTCTCGGTCCAATCCGAGAATGTTTAATACCCGCACACGAAAAGAGGTAAAAGGGGACACCGGAGGACATAGGAGCGCCGGAATGCAAAACGGACAACGGGGAAAATGCTCGGATGCATGAGACGAACACGTATGCAAATGCGATGGACATGATGACATGATATGAGATGCATGACAAAGACAAAAAAACACGAAGACAAAAACCTGACAACGAGGAAATATCATAACTTAGTGCCGGAAAAGGCAAGAGTTGGAATACAAATATGGCAGGTTACATACGGGGTGTTACAATATCCGAACGCCAAGGTTACCTTCCACGCAAAGGAGAGTCCCATCCGGACACGAGAGGAAGTCTTCTGTCTTGTATCTTCATGCCCATCAGTCTGGCCCATGTCACATAGCCCGGACGCCCGAGGACCCCTTATCCAGGACTCCCTCAGTCTGGGTCGGTGGTCGCTGGTGGTTTGAGAAAGATCGTCAAAAGTGACTAGCAGGAGGTAGACGAAGGTCATCTACCCATTCCTTATAGATCGGACGGTTCATAAAAAGATCGACTGACCTATTTATTTTCAGTCGACTGTTATCTTAATAGGACAACATGTGGTGGTGTGATGGAGGAGTACCTGCATTTCCTATGCTCATATATTACAAAATCATACGGAGTAGAATATAATTTTGTTTGCCATGCAATGTTGTAGAGCTATCATATGTCTCCTGTTATTTATTTTCAGCCACCTCCTATCTGCTACTTTTACAGTGCACTAGTTCTGCACACACTTCACCCATACTCTCACTATTATGTTTTTATGCAAGCTATTTCAGAGTCTGCTGCTATGAGAGAAGCAAAAAAGAAAAGAGAGCAGTCACTCTAGCATCGTACGCGGATAGGCCAGACACGTTTCAACCTTATAATAGGTGCAGTGTCAGCAGATGGAGACGGTAGACGTAGCTCTGGAGTTGATGACCTCGCTCACAATGAACCACCATCCCAGCTGCTTGCTTTAACTTCACGGTGCCATATGTGGTTGCATGTTGCATATGGTGTCTAGCTTGTATTCAAAAGGCTGAAGTCGGTCTTTATTAAGATAAGGAAATATATTTTTTACATGAACCACCATCCCGTGAGCACCAGAAGACAAATAGCTAGTCAGGGCACTGGCCGAGCCAGTGACAAGCCCAGCATAGACAGGCATCACTTGGAAGCCAACTAAAAAGCCATGATGGTGGCGAAGCAGCCCGCCTCCCACCAGGCTCTCAGGTCCTAGATGATCATGCTCACCACTCCAGCCGGATGTCTAGCTTGTATTGCTTCCAATTTGGTTAAATTGCATCTGCTTAGCTTACACATTATACCTTTGAATATGACATGCCTTCCTGTTTTTGGTACATACTAGTACATCTGTCTATTAACCATGTTCTTACATCAAACTAATGTTCTTGTGTATCCCTCATCAATCACTTATGATGAGGCAGTCAGGCCAGTGGACTACTGTGAGTAAAGATCCTCATTTAAAGAATGCAGCGTCAGCCTCCCGACATGATTCTCAAGAAACGGCAAGGCTAGATGAAGATAGTGAACGTAGCTCTATAGTTGATTACCGCATTTCCCCTACACTAGCATCGCAGGTGCTTGCTCTAACTTGGCAGCGTGATATGTGGTTGCATGTTGCATATGGTGTCTAGATTGTAATTCTTCCAATCTGGTTAAATTGCATGTGCTATTCTTCTTAGTTTATACATTTTACCTGTTAATGTGACATGCCTTCCTATTTTTAGTACATAGTACATGTGTTTATTAAGCATGTCCTTACATAAAACTATTGTTTTTTGTATCCCACATCAATCGATATGATGAGACACCTTTAGTATATGCAGTGTGATATTAGTTGCATCTTTCATATGATTTATAGCATGCACTGCTTCCAATTTGTTGAAATGCCATTTATGATGGGATGCTTTTAACTTGGAAGAGTCATATTGGTTGCATCTTTCATGTGGTGTCTAGCTTGCATTGCTTCTTATTTGTTGAAGTGGTTTCTGCTTAGTTTACACAAACAGTTGTGAATATGCCATGTCGTCCTGTTTTTCGTATTATTCCATCCTCATATGATGTGTTTGCCTTACATCAAAGTAGTGATTGTCAGTATCATGCACGAATGAGTTCTGAAGAGTGAATTTTATTGCTTTTTCTTGTCGGTTTTACTTGACAATTCAAAATCAATAAAGCGGAAGGAAGTTAGCAAGGTAGCGCATAAAGGTGCTCCTTCCAAACTAAGGGCCTCTATAGATTCTACTCCTCCGTCCCCACAAGATGATTTCCAAGACAACACATGCATAGACACTCGACGTAGCTGTTGGGGATATTACTACTGGAGGTAAACCGGCCTTATGTAGCCGGGTTGACTCTTTGAAGATTAGAAGCCCATGAAGATGCAAGGATGATGGCGCTTTACGGAAGGCCCAAGGCCCAAAGGCGGGTTATAGCCTGTAAATGTAAACCGCCCTAGTCGTGTAACTTGTATTGTAAGATAGGAAGAGTAGAGACCGAACCGGACACGTTTATGATCCGGCTTCGGGACTCTGTAGCCCGGCGGGCGTCAACCTATGAATATAAAGGGACAACCCGTCCGCGGTTTAGGGGTGGACAACAACTCGAGAGCCAGACAAAGTGGATTCGCTCCCTGGCCTTCGAAACCCTAGCAATACCAATCACAACTAGACGTAGACTTTTACCTTCCTCGAAGGGGCCGAACTAGTATAAAACTCCCCGTGTCCCCTTGTCCGGTTTAACCCCTTTAAGCTAACCCGTAGCGATGGTTCCACAACTAAGTCCTTTCACAAGGACATCTGCCGTGACAAACCCACGACAGTTGGCGCCCACCATGGGGCTATCGCACGATGGTTTTGAGTGCTTGAAGGGCAGCTTTGATGGACCTAAGGGATACGCTGTGGGCCGGATGCCGGGGTACTGATCCACGGGCACCTATGGGACCGGCGGGCCGGGTCCCTTTCGGTTCGGCGGGGGCGGAGATTGTGCAAAGAGCAAATCGAGGCGAAGCACGCGAGCGATTTACCCAGGTTCGGGCCGCACGGATGCGTAAAACCCTACTCCTGCTTTGTGGTTTTGTATTGATTTCTAGCTCGGGAGCGCGGAGTGCTACAGTACACACCAGCGGCTAGCAAGACCGAGCGTGAGTGTTCGAACTGGCTAACCCCCCTCTACGTTGCACACGGGCCTCCTTTTATATGCTCAAGGGGCTACCAACAGGTGGCAACGGAGGTAAAGGGCAAAAATGGAAAGGTGCTGTGGTAGGCACAGCTACCTGCTATAGTGTATCATACCTAACCCTGACGGCAGGGGACAAGGGTCTTAAATGCTCGTCTGTGTCGCCTAACGAAAAGGGACCGCCAGGGGCGCCACCGTTCGCCACGATGGCGATCTTGTCAGCGCCGCTTGCCACCGCACGTCCCTAGCTGCACAGCCTTCCGCCACGTACGCCTGGAAGGACCCCAGAGCGACACGTTGGTGGATGTGCTGGAGCGTGGGCGCGGAGAGGTGGCTTGCCGCGGTCGTTGTCTTGTCGCGTCCGGGAGCTTGTCGCTCACCGGGTCTTGCCGGAACGCGTGGTGCGCCGCGGCAAGTTCCTTGAAATGCCTTGAGTGGCCTTCCCGGCAAGCTCCTCTTGCCGGGGTCTTGTCTTCTTGACTTGGACACTTTGTTCTTAAATGGCTCCAAAGGAACCACAGAGGATCTTGGCGGTCACCCGGCAAGCCTTGCCGCGGGACGCTGCGACTGCCCGTGCACAAGTTCGGGATACTAAGGTACCCCTACTCTAGTACACCGACAGGAGCCCCCGGGCCTGGGCCATACACGGTGCCGAGCGCTGTTGGGCCAGGCCCAAAACAGGGCACGGGCACGCGCGGCCTAGGTTACGCCGTATCTCACTCCGTATCCACCGCGCCCTCCCCGAACGGCACGCGTTGAATGCGGCGTCGTGGGAGAGGTCGTGGGGGTTTCTTTATTCAGAAATGCGGAACGTCCGCCCCCTCCTCCTTTATAAGCAGGGGAAACAGGGGCAGTTGGCCCACTCGCCCGTTGCCGTTCCCAATCTCAGAAATCTCCGCCGCTCCCTTGCCTCCCCAAAGCTGAGAGAGAGAGCAGCGCTCCGCCCCCCATCGCCACTAGCACCACCAACGCCGTCGACCTCCTCCACTACTTCCGCCATGGCTCCAAAAGCCGACAAGGGGAAGACCGTGAAGACGACCGAGGCGCAGCGGCTCGCGGCGCTGCGGAAGGAGCGGTCCGTTTCCCCCCCCCCCCAAGCTTGGCGCGAAGGAGCTGAGGGAGAACTACTATCTGTTCTGGTCGGCGGAGACGCGCGCGCATCCGCGCACAAAGGTTCTCCCCGCCGCCGCTTGGAAGAAGGCTCCGAATGGGTACCCCTTCTTCGCATTGTTCTTCTATTGCGGGCTCTGCCCGCCCTTCTCTGATTTCTTCTGCGACATCATGAACACCTATGGATTCCATCTCCTTGACTTCACCCCCAACGCCGTCCTGACAATGGCAGTTTTCGCACACCTCTGTGAAAACTTTGTCGGAGTCCTTCCCAACGTAGCCCTCTTCCGCCACTTTTTCATACCCCGAGTAGAGAGAGGAGAGCCTCTATCCGGCGGGATTGCCTGGATCTCAAGGCCCGGCAAGAAAGAGACCTATCTGGAGGGAGAATTCCGCGGCAAGTGGGAGGAGTGGAGAGCTGATTGGTGCTGGATTGACGAGGAGAGCCCGCAGCCATTCACCGTCCGACGCCGAATCCCAGTAGCACGCGGCAGCGATTGGAGTGACATGGCTCCAGAGGACGCCAGGCTGAAGATTGCCGTCACCAGGATCCTGCGCCTGAGGCTTGCCGGGCTTACTGTTGGCGCTGTTGGTGCAGACTTCCTTCGCCGCCGCATCGCCCCCCTGCAGGAATGGGGGAGGCCCACTTGGGAGTTCAAGAACGCGGCAGACATCATGAGGCTGCGGCCAGGCCTCAATTACAACTTCACAGTCCTAGAGCTCAACACGATGCTGCAGGAGCTGTTCAAATATGACCCTCCAGCATCCCGAGGTGTTCAGGTTGCCGGGGGGCGTCGTGCCTTTGTGCAACAATTCCGCGCTCGACCGCATCCGTGCAATGATGCCGGAGTGCGACTCGCACGGGATTGTGCCAACTTGGCAGGAGCCTGCAGACGAGGTCGTGCAGCAATTCTTCGACGACTTGGTGGAAGTGCCAATCCGCCTCGACGAGAAGGACGGCCTCACCCGCGACACCACGGATGCGGAGATGGCGCTCATCGCCACTAGGCTGGAGGAGGCAGCGGCAGCCGCAGCCGCGGGCGAGTTCGGGTTCACAGTGGAGGAGGCCGATGCAGCAGAAATGGCAAGCCGTGCCGAGCGAGGGGAGCCTGCCGGCAAGAAGGGGCTTGCCGGGCAAGACACCGAGCCGAGCGAGCCCGCCAAGGACACGAGCGGCTCGTTGCAAATCGACTTTTCTTCCACCTCGTCTTCAGACAGCCCACCAGAAGCAGAGCCTCCATCCCCACCAAGAAGGCGCCTCCGCAAGGTTGGTGATGTGGCGGGGCGGCAAGCGGGCCAACAGTCGCCACACCGCGTGACACGCTCGACCACGGCAAACACCGTTGCCGCGGGAGCGCCTCATGCTACGACGGCAACTGGAGCGGAGTCTAGCCGGACCACCGCTTCAGTCCCTGCCGCTACTCACGCCGCGCCAACAGCCGGAGCGGGGTCGTCTCAGACCGCCGCCACTGCTCCCGCCAAGCGGCCAAGGGAAGCTTCTCCTCCGCCTCCTCGCGCCGGGCGCGCGCCAGGCTTCGACTTCTCCGCGTTAAGCTCCGACGAGGAAGAAGAAGAAGAGTAAGCTTCTCTTGTTGTACTCGCATTTCTTCAACTTTTGCTGTTGGTCTTGTTTCTCACTTTCTTTTCCCTGAATCTGTTCCTCTTTAGGACTCTGGCCCAGAGAGCGGCAAAGAGAGCTAAGGCCCCGGTGATCATCATCGAGGACGAGCCCACTGCGACAACAGGTGGCGCGCCCGAGACAACCTTGCCGGAGCCGGCGACTTTCCTCCATGGCAGCCCCCAGCGTAAGTGTGTGAATTATTTTCCGCGGCGAGGCGCGCATGGGTACTTGTCTTTGCTGATATCTGCTTGTTGACTTGTGTAGGGGCCAAGCAGCCCCACCAGGAGCCAAGGGAGAATCCCCCGACAAGGGAGAATTCTCCGGCAAGGGAAGGCTTCCCGGTGAGGGAGAAGTCTCCGGCAAGGGAGGGTTCTCCGGCGAGGGACAGCGCCAGCGGCCCCCCGACGACGGAGACCACGACCGCAGAGCCTGGTGCAGGTACTCCCCTTGCTTCAAAACTTCTCTTGGATCCTTCTTTTCTTGATCTTTATGAGTTTCTGCTGAATTCTGTTTGACTCTTCTCCCCTTTTCCGGCTGTCAGATCCATCCGCTGTGGAGCAGATGGAGACAGAGGTCGCCGCCGATGAAGCAGCCGGTGCTGGAGACACCACCGGCGCAGAGGCCGCCAAGGCTGACGCCGCAGCAACTGGCGAGGAATCTGGCGATCATACTGACGGCCCTGAGGCCGCAGGAGCGCCAGGCGCTACGCCGACCGCCGACCCATCCGCCGAAGCCACAGCTCCAAGTTCCAAGGAGCCCCAGCCGGGCGTTTATTTGAAGGCCGGCGACGACGTCTTCATCAATCTTCCCTGGGCATCAAGCTCCAGAGCGCCGGTCGAGGGGGAGGTCTTCGACGGAGAAGTGCTCGCCTCCGCGGGGCTGAAGCTGGTCGACGCGCCAAGCAGCAGCAGCAACGAGCCCGAAGAAGAGCGGCTGCTGCGCAGGTTGGTGTCGCTCTACCGCGTGCAACAAGCCAAGCTGGAGTCCCGCGAGGCACTTGTCGCGAAGGCGGGAGCAGACATTGAAAAGCGCGCGGAAGAGCTCGGGGGTTTCCACCGGGAAGCCCTCCGATCCCTGGCGGAGGAGCGGGAGCAGCTCGCTGAAGCGCGGAAGGTCTTTCTCCTCGAGAAGGCTGAAGCCGAAGAGCGCCAGCGACTTGCCGCTGTGAAGCTAGCCGCGGAAGAGGGCGAGCTGGCGTAGCGGAAGGTCAATCTCGACGCCCACGAGGAGGAGCTTGCCTCGCGCAAGGAGAAGCTTGGCGGAACCCTCAAGCAAGAGGAGGACGCTGCCGCCGCCGCTGAGGCCGCCAAGGAGGAGTTGAAGACGAAGGTGGCGCGGCTGGAGGCCGATCTCTCCGAGAAGGGCAAGGAGCTCAGCGCCGTCAAGGTCTCCAACGTGGATCTTGAGTTGAAGCTAACCACTTTGACCAAGACTCTGGACAGTGCCAAGAAGCGGGAGGCGGCCTTGAAGGAGGAAATCAAGGCCGACAAGGCGCTGCTGGAGAGCGCTGCCACCGCCCAGAACACCTTCAGGGAGACTGTGACGCACTGGACGGAGAGTCTGGTGAACGCCGCCACAGATATCGACAAGGAGCTGGCGCAGCTGGGGATGGAAGATCTTGGGTATCCCTCCGAGGACAACCTCCAGCCCAGCGCCAAGCTCGTCCTATTCTTCAAGGGCGTGGCGACGGCCCTTCAGCGACTCCGAGAGAGGATCCCCAAGCAACTAGCTGACGAGTCGCGCGAGATCTGCGCAGGAGCCCTCGAGAAAGTGTTGATGAAGGTGGCCTTCCGCAATCCGGTCCTCCGCCTCACCAACATCCTCAGGTCCTTGCCGCCAGAAGCTGATCTGGAGGAGCTCAAGGCCCTTGTCGCACCCATTGTGGACAAGGTGAGCGGGATCAAGCGGGTCGAAGGCGATCGCGTAGATTAGGCCGCCCATTTCTTCTTTTCTTGTCGCTGCCCATCATGTCATGAAAACAATCTGTTAGAGCTGCGACAAGCTATCTTTGTAATGTAACTTGATTCTGGGCAATGATTGCAACGTTACTCCCTTTACTTGATTCCTTCCTTTGTATGTTTTTGCCCTACGCTTTTAGGGAACTTGCCGGTGCAGGCACCTGAGCCGCGAGCGCTGAGTGCGGAACGTCAGCAGCCTGCTGGCGGTGTCGCTACCGGAAAGAAACCTTGTCGCAACTAGTTGCAGCTCACTTAAGTTGCTGAGCGAACTCGAAACAAAGTAAGGGCGCTAGCAGCTCACTTAATTTGTTGAGCGGACTCGAAACAAAGTAAGGGCGCTAGTAGCTCACTTAAGTTGTTGAGCAGACTCAAAGCAAAGTAAGGGCGCGACTAGCTACGAGTTGGTTCCTCCGCGCACAGGTTTTCCATACAAAGTGCGGTCGTTCAAGGGAAATAACTTAAAAATTAAAAAATTTGATTGCTCAAACTTTGGCAACTTAGCTTTTCTGTTGTTTGCTTCCCGGCAAGGCGAAACTTTCTTGAACGATGCCTGGCCCATACCATCCATTGTCTTCTCCTTTCCCCCCCAGCAAACTTGTGGGCGAGGGGAACCTTGCTTTCAAAAGGAAGAAGAGACAATACAGATATGGAGCTTTACGGCTCGTTATTGCTTACCGTGGAGTAGGTGCTGCACAAAGTGTCAGATCATATATGCCAGAAAATAGAAAGCATAAAATTGACAAAATGTGCGGAGCACATGAGCTTTACTTATGCACGGGATCTGCGCCCGGCTTTGTACGAAGGATTACATGCAACAGCGGCAAGACTTGTACAAAAGGTGGTTGCCGGAACAGGTTCCGACAACCACGCCTTACGGGTAAAACTTACGAAGATGCTCAATGTTCCAGGAGTTGCTCACCGGAATGCCATCTTCGGTCTCAAGGCGGACAGCGCCAGGCCTAGTGACTCGTTTCACCCGGTAAGGGTCTTCCCACTTCGGCGTCAACTTGTTGGAATTCTTGATGGACTGAACGCGCCGAAGAACAAGGTCGCCTTCCTCGAGACTTCTGGCGTTAACTTTGCGGCTATGGTAGCGGCGCAAAGCTTGCTGGTAGCGAGCAGCTCGCACAGCAGCCTGAAGACGGTCTTCCTCAAGGAGCAGCGCGTCATCTTGTCGCAGCCGCTCTTGCTCGAGCTCATCATAAGTGAGCACTCGAGGTGACCCGTATACGAGTTCCGTGGGGATAACTGCCTCTGCTCCATAGACTAGAGCAAAAGGTGTCTGTCCAGTGGCTCGATTTGGCGTCGTTCTGATCGACCAAAGAACCACCGGCAGCTCCTCGATCCAGTTTCTTCCGCACTTGTGCAGCCTGTCAAAAGTTCTGGTCTTGAGCCCGCGCAGCACTTCAGCATTTGCCCTCTCCGCTTGACCGTTGCTTCTCGGGTGAGCAACAGAAGCGAAGCAGACCTTGGCGCCAAGATCTTGGACGTACTGCGTGAAGGTGCGGCTCGTAAATTGCGTGCCGTTGTCGGTGATTATCCTGTTAGGGATCCCGAAGCGGCAAACAATCGACCTGAAGAACTTGACTGCTGACTGTGCTGTCACCTTCCTCACTGGTTCCACTTCCGGCCACTTTGTGAACTTGTCGATTGCAACGTACAAGTACTCAAAGCCCCTGACAGCTCGGGGAAAGGGGCCAAGGATGTCGAGACCCCAGACCGAAAATGGCCAGGATAAAGGGATCGTCTGGAGAGCTTGAGCTAGTTGGTGTATCTGCTTGGAATGAAACTGACACGCTTCACACTTGGTTACTTGTGTAGTTGCATCCTGGAGGGCTGTTGGCCAGAAGAAACCTTGCCGGAAAGCTTTACCGACAAGTGCTCTTGCGCCAATGTGGTGACCACATATGCCTCCATGTATTTCTGCCAACAGCTTTTGTCCATCTTCCCGGGGAATACACTTCAATTTCACACCGTTGAGTCTTCTTCTGTACAGTGTCTTGTCGACAAACTGGTACATACTTGACTGCCGGGCTACTCTCTCCGCTTCTTCTTGCTCTTCGGGAAGTCCTCCTGCTGAAGGAAATGGACAATCTGCTGTGCCCATGCTGGAGCTTGTGGCTCGACAACAAGGACTAAAGGCAAATCTGCTGCTGTGGGAACATCCGCTTCCACGGCAAGAACCTGCGGCTCTGCCGGAGCTTGACGTTCCCCGACAAGCTTGCCGGAGCAAAACTTGTCGGGAGCTTCTGCTTCAACGGAACAAACCCTAGGGCTTGCCGGAGCATCTTGCTCCTCAGCGCTCTTGGTGTTGATCTTGGAGACTGCTGTGGGAATATCCGCTTCTACGGTAAGAACCTGCGGCTCTGTCGGAGCGCGACGTTCCCCGGCAAGCTTGCTGGAGCAAAACTTGTCGGGAGCTCTTGCTTCAACGGAACAAACCCTAGGGTCTGCCGGAGCAGACTGCTCCTCAGCACTCTTGGCTTTGATCTTGGGGACCTTCTTGGCGGCGGCTTCAGGGAGCTCTGCCGGCAAATATTCACCAGAAACCAACTTCCTCTTCTTGCTCTGTCCAGTTGATGGCGTTACGGACGGCTGAGTCAGCTTGAGCACAAAGATCCCTGGTTCCACAGGTAACTTAAGTGCGGCACACTTTGACAGGCGATCTGCAATGGCGTTCTGAGCTCTTGGAACATGCTCCATTTGTAGGCCGTCAAAGTGTTCTTCTAGCTTTCTTACTTCGTCGACGTAAGCTTCCATCAACGGACTCTAATAACTCTTGTTAACTTGGCGGACGACAAGCTGTGAGTCACCCCTGACAATGAGCTTCTTGATCCCAAGGTCTGCCGCGATCTGGAGACCGGCAAGCAAGCCCTCATATTCTGCAGTATTGTTCGTTGCTTGCTCCTTGGGGAAGTGCATCTGGACTACGTACTTGAGGTGCTCACCGGTGGGTGCGACAAGCAGCACGCCAGCGCCGGCGCCTTGCAGCGAAAAGGCACCATCAAAGTACATCAGCCACTCTTTGCTTGCTTCCTTGTCGGGGATGCTCGTTTCTGGAATTTCTTCATCTGGTGTTGGCGTCCATTCTGCTATGAATTCTGCCAATGCTCTACTCTGGATAGTTGAAGTGCTTTCAAACTTGAGGCCAAAGCTTGACAGTTCCAGTGCCCACTCAACAATCCTGCCTGTCGCTTCTGGATTCTGCAGTATCCTCTTCAGCGGAAAGCGAGTGACAACTATGATCTCATGTGCTTGGAAGTAATGGCGCAGCTTTCTTGAGGCCATGAGAACGCCGAAAAGCAATTTCTGCACACCAGAGTACCTTGACCTAGCCCCCTGCAGAAGGGAACTGACAAAGTAAACTGGGCGCTGCACCATCTTCTTGTGTATCTCGTCGTGTATCTGCGCAGATCCATCTTTGTCGGGACCAGAGCTTGTCGGGGAAGCTCCCTGCTTGTCGCTGGATGCGCTTGCCGCGGTTGCTGGCTCATCATCTGCCTCCCTCTCTGCTACTAACGCAGCACTAACCACTTGATTGGTTGCCGCTATGTACAGCAGCAACTTCTCTTGTGGCTTAGGTGCGACAAGTATTGGAGGGGAGGACAGGTATCTCTTCAGGTCTTGCAGCGCAGCCTCCGCTTCCGGAGTCCATTTCATTGGACCTGCCTTTTTCAATAATTTGAAAAACGGCAGGGCGCGCTCAGCAGACCGAGAGATAAACCTGCTGAGAGCAGCCACACAACCGGCAAGTTTCTGCACATCCTTGACGCGCTTTGGTGCTTCAATCTGCTCAATGGCCTTGATCTTGTCGGGATTGGCTTCAATTCCCCGCTGAGACACGAAGAACCCGAGAAGCTTGCCGGAGGGAACTCCAAACACACACTTCTCTGGGTTGAGCTTGAGGTTGATCTTGCGCAGATTTGCAAAGGTCTCGTCTAAATCTTGAATCAGGGTTGCTCTGTCCTTGCTCTTGACCACTATATCATCCATGTAGGCTTCCACATTTCTGTGTATTTGTGTGGCTCAAGAGCGACATGGACTACTCTTGCAAATGTTGAACCAGCATTTTTTAATCCAAAAGGCATCCGTATGAACAATACGTGCCACATGGAGTAATAAATGCGGTCTTCTCCTCATCCTCTTCTGCCATGAAGATCTGATGATATCCTGAGTATGCGTCAAGAAATGAAAGCAAATCACATCCGGCTGTGGAGTCAACAATCTGGTCAATGCGCGGCAAAGGAAATGGGTCTTTGGGACAAGCTTTGTTAACATCGGTAAAATCGATACAAAGTCTCCATTTCCCGTTTGCCTTGCGCACGACTACAGGATTGGCCAACCACGTGGGATGGAGCACTCCTCTGACAAGGCCTGCTGCTTCCAGTTTCTTGATCTCTTCTGCAATGAATTCTTGGCGCTCCACTGCCTGCTTCCTGACTTTCTGCTTGACGGGCCGCGCATGGGACAAACGGCAAGGTGGTGCTCAATCACTTTCCTGGGAACACCGGGGATGTCAGACGGCTGCCATGCAAACACGTCGACATTCGCCCGCAGGAAAGTAACGAGCGCGCTTTCCTATTTAGGGTCGAGCGTGGCACTGATGGTGAAGGTACCACCAGTGCCGTCCTCCTTGGCGGATACCTTCTTCGTCTCTGGCGGAGCTGCCATCGTCTTCTTGCACTTGCCGGTGGAGCTCGATGGTGCGTCCTCGACGGCAGCGCAGCACTCCGAAGAGGTGCGCTTGCCGGAGTGGGCATCAGAACTCTTGCCGGACTTTGGTCTTCTTCCCCCGGGAGCTTCAGCGGCAAGTGGATTGCGATCTGCCATGGCTGCTGCTTCCCGGTAGATCTTGTCGGCACAGATAAGAGCATCCTTCTTGTCGCCGGGGACAGAAATGACGCTTATCGGGCCTGGCATCTTTAGCATGTTATATGCGTAGTGAGAGGCTGCCATGAACTTGGCGAGTGCTGGACGGCCAAGTATCCCATTGTAAGGCAATGGAATGTTGGCAATGTCGAATGTGACCTTCTCAGTCCTGAAGTTTATCTCGCTGCCAAATGTTACCGGCAGCGTGACCTTCCCCTTCGGCTTGCTCCTTCCCGGATTGATTCCTTGGAATGTGCCGGTCTCTTCAAGCTCGCTGTCGGGGATCTGGAGTTTTTGGAGTACAGCGGAGGAGATCAGGTTTAAGCCGGCCCCGCCGTCAACTAGCATCTTGGTGACCTTGAGGTTGTGGATAGTTGGTGAAACCAACATCGGCAAACACCCGACCGCAGTTGTGCGATCAGGGTGGTCCTCAATGTCAAAGATGATAGGCGTGCTGGACCATTTCAGAAGTTTGCGCGATTCGACAGGTGGTTCCGCTGCATTGACTTCCCGCACCCACTGCTTGAGTTGGCGGTGTGAAGTGTGCAGGGAAGCGCCGCCGTCAACGCACAAGACCTCTGTGGCTTTCTGAAACTCCTGCTCACTGGTCTCGACATCATCCATGTCTTCGTCGTCGTCGTCTTCATCGCTGTCGCGGCCGCGGGGAGGTCTGTCTCCTTGCCGCTGCTTGACCTTACCGCGACGTCCTCCTCGGCCGGCGCGCTTCTTGCCAGATTCTGCAGCGCCACCTTGGGCCCTCTCCTTGTCTCGCCGCTCGTACTCAGCCTTTTGCTGCTGGACAAGCTGCTCGACCTTTTTGCAGCTCTGGAGGTCATGGCCCTTGGTGCGGTGAATCTTGCAGTATTGCTTGTCGGAGCCGTCCTGCTTGTCGGCGGCTGCCACAGCCTGGCAGTTGGCACACGCGGCAATCTCCTTGCCGGAGCTACCAACTTTGGCCTTCTTGGCGCCACCTTCGTTGCCGGGCTGCTCAACGACTAGCACCTCTTTGCCTTTCTTCTTCCTGTTCCGCCGCCGGTTTTTCTTTGCCGGGGAAATATCCTCATTGTCAGATCCTTCTGCTCCCGTCTTCTCTCCGGGGAGTCTCCTCCCTTCCTCAGCGCGTGCACACTTGTCGGCCAGAGCATATAGCTCACTGACGTCTCTGATCCTGCACATCGCCATCTCCTCCCGCATCCTGCAGTTACGCACGTTCTGATGAAACACGCTGATGACCGCGGCGGGGTGGACGTCTGGGATGTTGTACTGTACACGGCTGAACCTCTGAATATACTTGCGTAGGGGCTCTCCTTTCTTCTGGACGAGCAGATGAAGATCACTCTCTTGGCCATGAGGTTTGTGGCCACCTGTGAAGGCGCCGACAAACTGATGGCATAGATCAGCCCAGGAGGATATGGAGTTGTCCGGCAAGTGCATGAGCCAGGACCTGACGTTGGGCTTGAGCACCAACGGGAAGTAGTTGGCAAGGATCTTATCATCCCGCCCCCCAGCAGCCTGCACCACGATGGTGTAGATGCTGAGGAACTCCGACGGATGCGACTTGCCGTCGTACTTCTCTGGTACATCTGGTTTGAAATTCTTCATACTGGGCCACTGGACTTGCCGCAGCTCACGAGTGAACGCAGGGCAACCTACCGCGTACGGCAAGTCGCCTGGTTCCCTTGGCGCATGCATGTCAACAGAGGGCCCAGCGCGCTGGTCTGATTGACGCCGCGCTTCTCTCCGGCGCTCGATGCGAGTACGAGCATCTTCTTGTTGTCGTTCTTGAAGAACTTGGCGCTGATCGCGACGAGCTCGTGGATCTGACGACGCGGTGGAGTCGCTGTCGAGGTGGACCCGGCGAGTCGGCGATCTTGGCCTTCGGGGTGGAGAGTGCACAGTAGTTGCACCCCCACCAGTCTTGTCG
Organism: Triticum urartu; assembly: GCF_003073215.2. Classification (NCBI taxonomy): domain Eukaryota; kingdom Viridiplantae; phylum Streptophyta; class Magnoliopsida; order Poales; family Poaceae; genus Triticum; species Triticum urartu. The sequence continues at coordinate 314,136,003 of NC_053028.1, read as the reverse complement.
TCTCTGGCTCGTGCCTGGCTGGCTTGCCGCTGCTGAGACGTGCTCGGCTGCCGTGGAGTGTCGCCGTTGGCGAAGCCGATGAGACTCTGATAGTGGCCCTCCAGTCGTCGATCTTGTCCGCTGCTGGAGGGTAGTCTAGGAGCAGCTGAGCTCGCGCCAAAGCTTCTGCTGCGGTGGCGGGTGGCGGTGGCGAACGGTGCGAGGAGCGGGATATGCTCGGACTTCTAACTACGTTAGAAGGAGCAGTATCTCGTCCAGGCAACCATGTCTCGCTCGCGCCAGCAGGTTGACGTGCATGGTGGTCCTGAGCGCTCCGAGATCCACCAGCTCGATCTTGATCTAGCGAACGCATGGTACCGTGAGTACCATGACGTTGCCGGTCCCGCGCCTCCTGAGATGGGCGCGGTGCATGCACGGACGCCGAGGTCTTGGAGTGCGCCCGGTCATTGTGGGAGCCGGCTACGCCGCCGATGGGCAGCGCAGCCTTGTCCTGGGACCTGGCAGCACCGTGAGTTCCCTCGTCGACGCGTGTCCTTCCGCCGGCGCCTGCCCCACCAACCGTTTGCTCCGGCGGTGGCTGGCTCGGCGCGGACGGAGCAGCTGCCTCCGAAACTTTCTTCTTCGGCGGCATGTTGATGAAGATGATGAAGATCTAGCTCGCGAGAACGCCGGATCTGGTTCACACAACTTCGACGCCCCCTACCTGGCGCGCCAAAGATGCCGGGGTACTGATCCACGGGCACCTATGGGACCGGCGGGCCGGGTCCCTTTCGGTTCGGCGGGGGCGGAGATCGTGCAAAGAGCAAATCGAGGCGAAGCACACGAGCGATTTACCCAGCTTCGGGCCGCACGGATGCGTAAAACCCTACTCCTGCTTTGTGGTTTTATATTGATTTCTAGCTCGGGAGCGTGGAGTGCTACAGTACACACCAGCGGCTAGCAAGACCGAGCGTGAGTGTTCAAACTGGCTAACCCCCCTCTACATTGCACACGGGCGTCCTTTTATATGCTCAAGGGGCTACCGACAGGTGGCAACGGAGGTAAAGGGCAAAAATGGAAAGGTGCTGCGGTAGGCACAGCTACCTACTAGAGTGTATCATACCTAACCCTGACGGCAGGGGACAAGGGTCTTAAATGCCCGTCTGTGTCGCCTAAACAGTGCGAAAAGGGACCGCCAGGGGCGCCACCGTTCGCCACGATGGCGATCTTGTCAGCGCCGCTTGCCACCGCACGTCCCTAGCTGCACAGCCTTCCGCCACGTACGCCTGGGAGGACCCCAGAGCGACACGTTGGTGGATGTGCTGGAGCGCGGGCGCGGAGAGGTGGCTTGCCGCGGCAAGCGCCTTGCCGCGGTCATTGTCTTGTCGCGTCCGGGAGCTTGTCGCTCACCGGGTCTTGCCGGAACGCGTGGTGCGCCGCGGCAAGTTCCTTGAAATGCCTTGAGTGGCCTTCCCGGCAAGCTCCTCTTGCCGGGGTCTTGTCTTCTTGACTTGGACACTTTGTTCTTGAATGGCTCCAAAGGAACCACGGAGGATCTTGGCGGTCACCCGGCAAGCCTTGCCGCGGGACGCTGCGACTGCCCGTGCACAAGTTCGGGATACTAAGGTACCCCTACTCTAGTACACCGACACCGGATGACGAAGAGTCATCGCGGCAAGCTCTACATCGACAATGCAGGATGGGGTCCCGAGGCCGATTCAATCGAATACGGGTACCGGGTCCCCTTTGGTGGGATTCACGTCTTCATCGGCAAGATCGGCGAACCTGCCCCTGAGCCGGACATCTGCACCAACATCATCGAAACGGCTCGGTGTGCAAGTTCTTCGCCGGTTCAGCCCGAGGCAAGGCATGTTTTCATAGGTGTCATCCATGGATCGAGGTACGAGGACGGGCCAGTGTCCCATGGAGAGACCATGGTCTGTTCTGATGACGAGTCTTCTGGAGAGACCAAATCACTTTACCAGTTGCAGGACGGCCGGATTGATGGAGGATCCGAGGGCAACAGCATTCCGGATTCTCCTCATCTGCCAAACCGGGCCGCCATCTTCATGGCCGGCACACAATCAGCGCCTCATTCATCTACCGCCGCAGCAATGCTCTTCGGTTCAACAACGGCCACACCAGCAGGGGCAGGAAGCTCAGCGCCGCCTCCAGCCCAAGTCTTGTCTGATTTGTTCGACGCTTTGGCAACGGTGATGGCCGCGGAGGTGGATGCAGCAGCCAGGGATCAGCACAATGTGGAGATGGCAAAGGTAAAAGATCAGATAGCCCAGGCTAAAGCGTACCTGGCAACAGAGAATGCTAGGATGGCTACAGAGCGGGCTGAATTGGAAGCACATGCCTAACGGATTAGGCTGGATCAGAATGCTTCATAGGAAATCATGAGAAGAAGGTACCGATCGTGTCTTCCGTCGGTTTACGAGCCGCAGAATCTCTTCAACACACCAGGAGCAGGAGCTAGTAACCAACCCATACTAAACCGGGCGGAGTCACTGGGAACAGGAGCGCCGGTTCAACCACGCACGATGGACCCGCCTCGCCAGAACAACATTGTGCCACAGTATGTACCAACACCTCCTGGGCATTATTCCAACTCGTTGGACAACATTGTGGCCGCCGCTTCACGCCTAGCGGCCCTCCCGACCGACGGCGAGTCACCAGTTGCGGTGGAAGCACGTCGGGCCAGAGATCTCCTTCAAACAGCGCTAAATCAATAGCAGGCGTATTCACACAGTCGTGAGAGGATTCATTCCACTCCCCGTCCAAGCCGGAGCTATAGCAGACACGTGGAGGACGAACCGGCCGTGTCCAGTAGTGCACGTCGCCGAAATTCACCACGAGGAAACAACCCAGCAGGGGAGGCGCTAATGCGCAGGATGTTGTGGACTATGGCCGCGCACGTCGTGAGGCTGAGTTGGCAGCTTGGCACGGAGCACGACAACATACTCTGGTTCACCCTACGGCCTCAGTAGAGCCAGGTGTGGTGTTCAGTTCCTTAGGGGTGCCGTGTCTTACCCCCGCTTTGCGTAATGTGAGACTGCCCAAGGATTTCAAGGGACCTCGTAAGGTACCAAATTACACCGCCGATTTGCAACCAGAGGCGTGGGTGGAGAGCTATGAGATGGCAATGGAGATGTTAGATGTGGATGAAGCAGTGTGTGCTAAATATTTCACCATGATGTTGGAAGGAACAGCTCGCACTTGGTTGAAGAGCTTACCAACCAACTCTGTCGGATCATGGGCTGAGTTAAAACACCGGTTTATCCAGAACTTCAAAGATACTTGTAAGCAGCCAATGTCAATCGTGGATCTGGCCGCTTGTGTCCAAGAGGAAGGGGAATCCACGACCCATTGAGTCAAACGGGTCTCAGCGATTTTGCATTCATCAGATCGTATCAATGCAGATACTGCAGTGTTAACATTAGAGGGCAATTGCCGTTTCTTACCACTCAAACAGAAGTTGGGAAGACTCAAACATCACTGCAATGATATGTCAACGCTCATGGCCACTTTGGTTAAATACGCCGATTCAGATAATACCAAGGACCCAGACTCAAAGGAGGATAAACCGGGGAAAGGTAAGAAGAACAGCAATGCCAAAGGTTAGCAGCATAATCCGGTAGGCCATGGAAACGGTGGTAAGCGCAAGGCCAACGACAGGAGAATGGCCAGCGCCGTAAGGGCAAGCAGCCCCAGAGGGGCGGAGGTTCAGGCCCCAATTTGGAGCGCATGTTGAATCAGCCCTGTCCAAAGCATGGATCAAAGGAGAAGTCGGCACCACATCTATGGAAGGACTGTTATATCATGCGGGATTTCAAGAATTCCAATATGTTCCAGTATGATAACGACCCGCCCGGTGGTTCAGGAGGAGGTTTCCATGGGCCGGGTTACGGAGGTGGCGGTTCCGGTTTAGGATTTCAAGGCAACCAAACCGGACACATCAATCAAGGGCACCAAGGTAACCAGGGAGGTTACAACCATCAAGGAAATTAGCAGCATCAGTTGGGTTATCAGAGCAATCCCAAGCAGCTAAATAGCGGGCAATATCATGTCTTCACTACTAGTTTGTGTAAGCATGATCAGAAGCTTCACAAAAGGGCAGTAAACTCTGTTGAACCGGCAGTACCTCAGTATTTACGCTGGTCTGAGCAACCTATTCTGTGGAGTAGAGAGGATCACCCACCCCGGGTTGATAATCCAGGTCACTTGGCCCTGGTAGTAGCCCCTCAAGTTGGGGGATACAAGTTTACCAAAGTACTCATGGATGGGGGAAGTACCATCAACATTTTATATTATGATACATTCCGCCGTATGGGGTTGACAAATAAGAATCTTAAACCGTCGAATACGGTCTTTCATGGTGTGGTGCCTGGTAAGTCTGCATATCCTGTTGGCAAGATAGCTTTGGAGGTAGCTTTTGGAGATGACTATGATTCAAGGTCAGAAACATTTACATTTGAGGTGGTAAAAATCAAAAGTCCGTAGCATGCCTTGTTTGGGCAGCCGGCCTATGCTAAATTCATGGCGAGGCCGTGTTATGTTTATCTACAGCTTAAAATGCCAGGTCATAAGGGGACCATCACAGTACATGGAAGCAGAAAGATTGCTTTGGAGTGTGAGGAAGGTGATGCGGCTTATGCTGAGTCAGTTTGTGCCACGGAGGAGTTGAAATTCTATAAGGAGCAAGTTGATCTGGCAGAAATGACCTCTTTGAAAAAGCCGACTACGGAACATGATACGGCGCTGAAGTTCAAGTCGGCTACAGACACTAAGATGGTTGACTTTGTTCCTGGCGATTCATCCAAACAGTTCAGCATCAGCGCTAACCTGGATCCCAAATAGGAAAGCGCGTTCATCGAGTTCATCCGTGAGAATCGGGACATCTTTGCATGGAAACCTTGTGACATGCCAGGTGTACCGAGGGAACTCGCAGAGCACACACTCGACATTGATCCTAGGTTTAAACCGGTCCGGCAGTTCCTCCGCCGCTTCAATGAAGAGAGAAGTAAGGCTATCGGTGAAGAGGTAGCCTGTCTGTTGGCCGTAGGGTTTATTGTCGAGGTTTTTCATCCAGAGTGGTTACCTAATCCGGTGCTGGTTCTTAAGAAAAACGGCACTTGGCGCATGTGTGTGGATTACACAGATTTAAACAAGGCTTGCCCTGCAGACCCCTTTGCTCTCCCTCACATTGATCAGATAATTGATGCTACGGAGGGTTATGACCGTTTGTGTTTTCTGGATGCTTACTCTGGTTATCATCAGATCAAAATGGCGGTTAAGGACCAGGAGAAAACAGCTTTCATAACTCCCTTTGGAGCCTTCTGCTATGTTTCCATGCCTTTTGGACTCAAGAGTGCACAGGCAACTTACCAGCGATGTGTTCAGAATTGCCTTTATAAACAAATTGGGCGCAATGTCCATGCATATGTGGATGATATTGTGGTAAAATCCAGAAAGTAGGAGACATTGATAGATGATTTAAGAGAAACCTTTGACAATCTCCGGATTTACAAGATGATGCTCAATCCGGAGAAGTGTGTCTTTGGTGACCCGGCAGGCAAGCTCTTAGGTTTTCTGGTGTCAAACAGAGGTATTGAGGCTAATCCGGAAAAAATTGCAGCAATTACATCCTTGGCTAAACCAGCGTGTATCAACGATGTTCAATGTCTGGCCGGCCGGATTGCAGCCTTGAGCCGGTTTATCAGTCGCCTTGGAGAGAAGGCCATCCCCTTATATCAGATGCTCAAGAAAACAGATAACTTTGTATGGAGTGAGGCAGCTGATAAAGCGTTTGAGGATCTAAAGGGACAGCTAGCTGAACTGCCCGTGCTCACAGCACCGATCGATAAAGAGTCGTTATTATTATATGTGGTTGCTAATGCCTGGGCTGTTAGCATAGCCATTGTAGTAGAGCGCAAGGATCTTGGCAAGGAATATCCGGTTTAACGGCCGGTTTATTATGTCAGCGAGGTGCTTATTGAGTCAAAGCAGAGGTATCCGCATTGGCAAAAGCTGGTGTATGGAGTATTTATGGCAAGCCGGAAGCTTAAACATTATTTTCAAGGCCATCCCATCACAGTGGTCAGCTCAGCTCCTCTGGGCGATATCATTCAAAACAGAGAAGCAACTGGCTGGATTGCCAAGTGGGCTATTGATCTTGGACCTCATGGGCTCAAATATATACCCCGCACAGCGATCAAATCCCAGGCACTCGTGGACTTCATCAATGATTGGACGGAGTTACAGGCACCTGAAGAGAAACCAGATAATACATATTGGACTATTCATTTTGATGGATCCAGACAGTTGGAGGGCTCGGGGGCTGGAGTCATACTAACTTCCCCACGAGGTGACAAGTTTTGTTATGTCCTCCGTTTAATGTTCCCTTGTACTAATAATGCAGCTGAATATGAGTCTTTGCTCCACGGTCTTCAGATGGCTAAGGAGATGAATTTGAGCCGGGTTAAGTGCTTCGGCGATTCAGATCTAGTGGCTCAGCAGGTGTCTGGCACTTGGGACTCTAAGGACCCACTCATGGCTGCATATCAGCGAAAGGTGGACGCAGTGGCTGGTCATTTTAAGGGTTATCAGGTGGACCATATAGACCGGCGGAAGAATGAAGCGGCGGACACTTTAAGTCGTCTTGGTTCCCAGTGTAAACCGGTCCCGCCCAATGTCTTTCTTGATGTGTTGCATAATCCGTCAGTCAAGGTGCCAACCGAAGAAGATTTGGTTATTCCTGGTCCGGAGGCTCAGTTGGTGGCAGCTCTGCATGCCATACCGGGTTGGACGATCCCATATCTGGCTTACATGAACCGAGGCGAGTTACCAGACGATGAAACGTTGGCTTGACAGATAATCCGGCGTTCAAAGTCCATGACCATACTCAACGGGGAGTTACATCGTTACAGTGTTTCAGGAGCAATTCAGCGTTGTGTTTCTCCTCAAGAAGGTTGTGAGATTTTGCGAGAAATCCATGAAGGGGATTTCGGTCACCATGCCGGTTCAAAGTCTTTGGTTGCCAAAGCTTTTCGCCATGGTTTTTACTGGTTGGCGGTGCATGCTGATGCGGAGGATTTAGTCAAGAGATGTGATGGATGTCAAAATTTTGCCCGCCGTGCACATGTTCCGGCTCAAGAGTTGCGGATGATTCCAATTACGTGGTCGTTTGCAACTTGGGGGCTTGATATGGTTGGACCCTTCAAGCGCTCTAAGGACAAAAAGACCCACCTGTTAGTAGCAGTTGATAAATTCACTAAATGGGTGGAGGCAGAGCTAGTCAGCAAGTGTGATGCAGCCACGGCGGTTCAATTCATCAAGAAGGTGATATTCCGGTTTGGCTTTCCACACAGCATTATAATAGATAATGGTACTAACTTGTCAAAAGGGGAGATGGAAGAATTTTGTCAACGTGAGCACATCCGGCTCAATCTAGCGTCGGTGGCTCACCCCCAATCTAATGGTCAAGCAGAGAGGGCAAATCAAGAAATTCTACGGGGTATCAAACCCAGGCTTATGGTTCCCTTAAAGCGGACGCCGGGTTGTTGGGTTGAGGAGCTACCTTCTGTGTTATGGAGCATCAACACCACACCCAATAGGTCTATGGGTTACACACCTTTCTTCATGGTCTATGGAGCGGAGGCCGTTCTTCCTAGTGACATCCGTCACGATTCGCCCCGTGTGACAGCTTATGTTGAAGCTGATAATGAGAAGGCACGTCAGGATTCTCTGGACCTGTTGGATGAAGAGCGTGCTCTTGCAGTAGCACGATCGGCGATTCATCAACAAGATCTCCGACATTATCACAGCTGCCGGGTTAAAACCAGAACCTTTCAAGAAGGCGATTTGGTGCTCCGGCTCATCCAGGATCAGACTGATATGCACAAGTTATCCCCACCTTGGGAAGGACCCTTTGTGGTCAGCAAAAATCTGCACAACGGGTCTTACTACCTCATTGATGTTCGAGAGCATAAAGACTCACGTCAATCGGAGGAGGAGACCAAGCAGCCATGGAACATAGCTCTTCTTTGGCCTTACTATACTTGAGCCATAGGCTCTTTCTATGTACATATTTATGATAATGTATATATTATATAATAAACTGGAGCCTCCATTAAAGCGGGGTCTCTGTTCTTTTTACATCATGTGTGTGCTCACAAGAGTTTCTACTGACAAAGCGGAGTTTTTTGTTAAACCGGTCTCTACAGCCGCACGAATATAAAGAATATCACTAGGGGGCTTGGTCATATCTGAACCATAGCTACACCTCTTGATCAGTTTGAAACGACAAAAGGATATCACTAGGGGGCTTGGTTGTTATCACACCACAGCTACACCTCTTGATAGGTGTTTAGCCAGAAAGGAAATTATGTGGGGCCAAAGAGAGTGTTGCACAAAGCACAAACTCAAACATGGGAACCCACGGAGCACAGCTCACAAAGTTACTTGGGGGCTCTTTGTGCAAGAAACAAAGAGTTTGAAAGGACCCTCGTAATTGGCTATCAAGCCACGGCTTGAAAGCCTGGTGTATTCACCTAAAAAACTGGGTTAACCTGCCTTCATCAAGTAAGCCACTCCTGTCCAGGTAATCCTGGTATGACCCATCGAACGTTTGACATGTCAATCTTTTATAGACCCTGAACTTGTCAAAGTTAAAACGATGATTGGTTAATTGGAGGCCCATCTTAAAAGGCTTTGTTAAATGGTTTAACTCAGAGGCCTGGCAGCCCATGAAAAGCCTCGAGTTGGAGCCTGGTAGCTCGTAAAAAGCCTTGCATATTTTCCTTGTTTGAGTTTTGTTTGTTGAAATTCATAAGTATTTTTTTTTGATAAACCGGTGTCCTTGACCCGACTTGCTTCTCATCTACAAGTTGTTGACATATGATCAGTTCTAAACCGGTGTTTATTGACCCGGTCTGGTTTGACTAAATCACCAGTGTTATAAAGAAAACCCGGTAGTTATCCCGGTCCGGTTTAATATATAAACCGGCAGTATAGAGATGAGGTTATAAACGCTCCGGATTGGTATTAACACCTTTGCCGTATACACCGTTGGTCAACCAATGAGGTATGTTATGTATACTGCTTTTTGTACAAACACTTTGATTATTTCATCTATGTCCTGTACACTTCCTGGATATATTGACCAGTCTAGCGGTAAACCGCTAGACACTTTTAAGTTGTTACACCCAGGAACACAATTCATCATGGGTTATACATAAATATATCCCAAAGGGTGGCACAAGTTGTCATGAGGCATTATAAAACATGCTCGATGGCATGGCAAATAAAGGAGTTTTTAGCTATCCTATTACAAGAAGCCTTCAAAATGACTCCAATGGCATAATTGTTTTTCACAAGATCGGCACACGGTGGACAGTAAACCGGCCACCGGTTTAGGATGCTTCGTCTGAACGGTTTGATGGTTGAGGGTCAGTTGGTATCGACACTTCTTCATCCCTCCCCAGACGCTGGAAATCAACCGTTGACCAATCGATTCCAGTTAAAGCTTGAAACACTGCTTCTTCATGGATAAGATTGGAGGGTTAATATCAGGAGCATAAGTGTGCTTACGAATTGGAGGCACAAGTTCTTCAACTTCATGGATGTCGGCCGGCTGCCTCTTCCCCTCCGCATTGTAAAACGGTTGAAAATGGGACAAATCTGTATCATCGGCCAACTTGCTGGCTGCTGGCCGCATCTGTTTGGTCAGCCGCCGGAGATCATCATTGTCAAAGTTGGAACCATCTTCTTTAACACCTGGGTATCCTTTGATGATGTCTTCCGCTTCAAGATCTGGAATCCAGGCTTTTTCTCGAATAAGTGCAGTTAAAGCTCCGGCTCTGGCAGCCGCTTTCTTCAACTCGGCGATGCGGGCTGGTAACATGGCCGACTTCTCAAGAGTTTCTTTAATCAAAGTGGGAGCCGGTTTGTTATAAGCTATCGTGCAAATAGCCCGCTGAGACCCAGAGTACAGCTGTTCAATCAATGTGTATGCCGCTTTGAGTTTCATCCGCATATCTGTGCCAAGATGAGCGATCGGGGTACCTGCCAAAGATTTTATCAACATTTTGGTCAGTTATAAGGTTCATCAACTTATGCAACACACATAAAGCAGGTACTTACCAAAGATAGCAGAGGTCATAGCATTGATTTGGTGTTTCAAACCGGCTAGTTCATCTACCACTGGCTTCAGGGCTGCCTCGGCGTCTACAGCTCTTTTGGTTAAACCGGATTTCTCGGTTTCCCAGTCAGCACGATCTTTGTTGAAAGATTCTTTCAACTTTTCCATCACGACCAGGGCCTGGGTCAGCTCCTCTTTGGCTTTTTCAGCCTCGGCTTGTTGTGATTTCACATTCTCTTGCAAGTCAGAATTTCGGGCATCTTTGCTTCTCAGTTCAGCCTGCCACGTTGAAGTTATGTTAAACAAACAGCATATATATGTGCTAAGTACAAAGTGTATAACAAAGTTATGCACTTCATACTTGGGGGCTAATGCCTATTTGCTCTCAAGTACTACACTTTATACAAGTCTCCAGAACAATGCAAGCATTATCCTTGACACTTGGGGGCTAATGTGTGTCTGTTCTAAAATGGATGTGTGGATTAAAAACCGAATTAACTTGCCAAGTTAAACCGGCCTTTGGGGGCTATGCTGCAGAAAGTTATCTAATTATTTCAAGATGAGTCTTATATATTATTAGAGACCTGCCATTGCAAGGATCAATGATGAGATGCTTAAAGTGTTACAAAGACCCGGTTTATGATTAACAATCATAAAACGGCCCTTGGGGGCTACTTGGGATAGTATTTCAGCTATAAATCAATAAACAAAGGGAGAGGAATTTACCTCATATCGCTCTTTCATCAAGTTCACCAAACTGGCTTCATAATCCCGGTTTGAGTGCAGACGGTTCAAGAAGCCAGAATGGAGCTCATCAGCGTTAAGATGAGCATAGCTTGATAAATCGCTGCTCCATTTACCTTTCTCCTTGGCAGCTTGCTCTTCTTTGGCACTGTGTTGAGCCAAAATGACGGGATGGCCAGGAGAGCTGTGGCCCATTCCAGTAATAATAACTTCATCACCTTGGCCTTCAGGGTTTTTGGTTGATGATATTGGAATTTCGGCATCTTTCACTGGACTAGCCCGGTTTGGTTCTGCCGGTTCAGCATCAGGCGCAGCAAGATCAGCATCTGCTGGTTCAAGGGGCGGGTTATCAGAAGCAGCTTCAGGATGAGGGCTTTCCGGTTCACGAATTTGTTCCGGTTCACCTCTTGGTTCTTCTTCTTTGGGACCGGATCTTCGAGCGGATTGGTGGTCCGAGCTTTCTTACTGGGTCTGGCTTTGGCCCTGCAAACAGAATAAAAGAGGATTAACATCCTATTCAAAGTATTTATGGCGCATTGAAAGGAAAGGTTTTTACAACTTACCCGGCCACAGTTTTCAAAGGGGGGAGTTGAGTTGCTGTCGATTCACCAGAAGATGAAGGAGGTGTCACCTGATAATTTCAATCGAACGGATTAAGAGGCTGTCTGAAATAACCTGCCTTGGGATAAGAATGGTCAAAAGTAGGAGAGACCTCACACCGGCGCTTCCGAACCGGAGTATCAGGTAAACCGGCTGAAGTGACCTGTTGGCCACTGTGCCTGGTTGTCCAGCAAGCTTCATGTTGCTGAGTCTTCAAAATAAATGTTGGATCCAAGTGAGCAAGAGGATGAGAAAAGCTTACTTTCCGGACTGCTTGGCGAGTTTTTTGTGTTGGCATAGAGTCTGAACCGGAGGAAAGGGTAATTACCTCTACATCATCAGCTTGACTAGCTTCTGCGTCCTCCTGAGGAAGATCATTGTTAATGAGATGCATGAAAAGAGAGCCAAGTGAGTCAAGTTCTACCTCAACTTCTGGATCATCAGTATCATCATCAAGCTCCATATTAATCCAGTCAGCTGTTTTCCGTTTTGACGTCCGTTTTACGGCTTTGGTCTTTGGGCGGGATGGCTTGACCGCTTTGTCTCCAGTCGGCTTTGCCGCTTTCTCTACGGTTTTCTGTTTCCAGAAGGGGTCATCTCCCTATATACAAAGAAGAAGGATTACAGGTTGCATAAGCTAAAAATATTAGAGATGAGGGGGAAATATAATGCTTACAGCAGGCGGTTTGTTCTTGGCATAGAAGGGACTCAGACCGGTTTGACTACAGATCAGTTGCGATTCATTCAGAATCTTCTTTACACCTTCAGTGACTTCTTCCTCAGATAATTGGATGTTGCAATGGCGTTGAGGGTCGTCAACCTCACCGGTGTATTCACACATTAAACCGGGACGCCGGCTTAGTGGCAAGATACTCCAGGATGTCCAACAGCACACAAAGTCCGCGCCTGTTAAACCATCCGCCATAAAGGCCCGGAGTTTGGCGAGTTGAGGAGCGTATTTTTCCCTTTCTGAAGAGCTTAGGCGTTGTGGCATTGGGTGGGTGTTGGATAGTATGTGATCACGAAAGCCGGGGAGGGGATTTTCATCTTCAGGCGAAGTGTCTCTGCAATAAAACCAAGTTTGGTTCCATTCCTTTGGGTCGCTATGATGTTTGGCATGAGGAAATTCAACTTCTTTCCACTTTTGAATCGAGACACCACCAAGTTCTGTGTTTGGTCCATTTACAAACTCTGTGCGCCGGTTTAAGTGGAAGAAATCCCGGAACAGTTCTGCAGTTGGTTCTTCTTGTAAATATACTTCACAGAAGACCTAGAAGTTGCGTAAATTGGAGAGCGAGTTGGGACCAATATCTTGCGGATGAAGTTGGAAGCTGGCAAGCACATCTCGGTAAAAATTTGACCCTGGCGGTTTGAAGCCATGGCCTATGTGATCAACAAAGACCACCACCTCGCCCTGCCTTGGGGTCGGAGGATTTTCTGTTCCGGGAACTCGCCATTTGATTTCAGTTTTCTTAGGTAGGGAGCCGATGCTGACCATCTCATTCAACTGAGTCTCAGTAACCCGGGAACGAGCCCAGTTGCAGGCAGTGAATTGTTTGGCCATTGCGAAACAAACAAAGCTGAAAATGAAAGGCCGGTTTATAAATCACGCATGATTATATGCATGATACAATGGAGTAAGAGACATACTGATAGAGGACATGGCATAAACCGAAGATCAATGCAATAATGCATAAAAGGTAATACCACGACAGGGGTACTCAGACACTGTTAAACCGGAATATAGTTATGGAGACAAAAGGCTCTTCCGGTTTATCAGAGGGCTAATGGTACAGATTGATTATGCAAAGTTAAACCGCCTATAATGGTGTGAGAAGAAACAGATTTCACATAGATGTATAAAACTTTCGGATCTAAGGCAAGACAGAAAAGCAAAATATTTCGACCTAAAAAGGGTAAGACCGAAACAGTTTATGAAGGATTGTAGCCGTTTTTATATAAGGATTTGTGAGGGTAACAGAAGATTCATCACGGCAAGAGATATGATAAGTACGAAGCATTCATCTACGGGCCAAAGGAAGAACAACGCTATAAGCTCTGACGAACCTCAAGAACAGCGAGGAAACCCTAATGGATCTAGGAAAGAAGGGGGGAAGGACTTACTGCTACCACGGAAGCAGCGGAAAGGGCGCTATGGAACTCTAGTGCGAATAGGTTGATGCAGCGGCCGACGACGAAGCAGAGGCGAGGTTCGAAGATGACGGCGGCGCTCGAGTGCGGGGTCGCCGAGAGGAAGAAGAAGATATGAATGGGTAGCGGAAAGAAAGGAAAGGGGTCCTCTGCCCCTATTTATAAGGTGAAGCGGTAAAACGGCAAGTGCGGGAATCAAGGAGCCCAAAAAATGGATAAGTTAATAAAGGTGTCGCCTCGGTGACTGAATACACATTAAATGAAGGTAATCTCCGACATTGACGGATGGATGACGTCAGGGCGGTTTATCATAATTTGGAAGTATGACGTCACGGCGGTTTACAAGATCAAGGTGAAGATATGAGAGAAGATTTTTTCTAAGTGTAGAAGATTGACATGAACAAGTTCAAACCAATCTGGGGCCTAATGTTGGGGATATTACTACTGGAGGTAAACCGGCCTTATGTAGCCGGGTTGACTCTTTGAAGATTAGAAGCCCATGAAGATGCAAGGATGATGGCGCTTTACGGAAGGCCCAAGGCCCAAAGGCGGGTTACAGCCTGTAAATGTAAACCGACCTAGTCGTGTAACTTGTATTGTAAGATAGGAAGAGTAGAGACCAAACCGGACACGTTTATGATCCGGCTTCGGGACTCTGTAGCCCGACGGGCGTCAACCTATGAATATAAAGGGACGACCCGGCCGCGGTTTAGGGGCGGACAACAACTCGAGAGCCAGACAAAGCGGATTCACACCCTGGCCTTCGAAACCCTAGCAATACCAATCACAACTAGACGTAGGCTTTTACCTTCCTCGAAGGGGTCGAACTAGTATAAAACTCCCCGTGTCCCCTTGTCCGGTTTAACCCCTTTAAGCTAACCCGTAGAGATGGTTCGACAACTAAGTCCTTTCACAAGGACATCTGCCGTGACAAACCCACGACAGTAGCTGTGTTGATGATGAGCACGTCTCCCCTGGTGCACCATCACAGGTGCTTCCTCTAACTTGGCATTGCTATATGTGGTTGCATGTTATGTATGATGTCTAGCTTGTATTGCTCCTAATTTTGTTGAATTCCATCTGCTTACTTTACACATTATACATGTGAATAAGACATGTGTTCCTGTTTCTAGAACATACAATATCTGTCTATCACACCATGTTCTTACATCAAAGTACTATTGTTGTGAAACCTGCAACAATCACTTATCAAAAGACACGTTTGACTTGGAAGTGTGATATAGGTTACATCTTGCATTCTTTTATAGCTTGTACTACTTATAATTTGTTGAAATGGCACTTATGACGAGACAGTTTTAACTTGGTAGAGTGATATTCGTTGCATCTTTCATATGGTGTCTAGCTTTCATTGCTTCTAATTTATTGAAATGCCTTCTCCTTAGTTTACACATCATAAGTTGTGAATATGCAATGCTGTGAATATGCAATGGCACTAATGATGAGAGACCTTTAACTTGGTAGTGTGATGTTGTTTGCATCTTGCATATGATTTATTTCTTGTACTGCTTCACATTTGTTTAAACGCCATTTATGATGAGACACTGTTAACTTGGCAGAGCGAAATTTGTTGCATCTTTCATATGGTGTCTACCTTCCATTGCATTGCTTCTAATTTAGTGAAATGTCTTCTGCTTAGTTTAGTAGTTTACACATCATAGTTCTGGTTATCTCATGTCGTCCTATTTTTCGTACATATTACATCCTCCTATCATGTGGTTGTCTAACATCAAAGTTTAGTTCGTCTGTATCACGCATCAATTTGTTCTGAAGAACTAAATTGTTATTCGTTTTTCTTTTCGGCTTGACTTAACATGGCACAGAGAAAGAGGAAGCAACACAGATTGACAGGGAATGGGAAGCAGAAGAATCCTGCAGGTTTTGCTGGTACTGATGGTGTAATAGAAGGTCAAAGTCCAGCGGAAAATTGTACAAACAGGGTATCCCGTGCTACATGAGCTACAGAACAAGCCAAACAGAAACAAATAGCTACCACCAAACAAGCAGAGACAACCCTAGTTGTTGCAACACCTTCCACCGTACCACCAACTACACGATTTACTCGTTGGTCAACTCAGCTAGTAGCATGTTCCCAAGCTCCCTTGCCACCTGACACTACTTCCGAAGCACTATTGACACAAGATGAGTTCGCAAGATCAGATGAACTTTGTGAGCTTCAACGGGAAGAAGGTAGTTGCTGGAGTCAAGTTACAGTTGTATGCTTCTTTATATGTAGTCTCACAATTTGATGTACACTAACACTTCCTATGTTCGTTGTTGGACTAGCACCTAGGCGCAAGAGGAAACAAACATTAGGGATAATGCTCGATAGGTTAAGTAAATCTAGAGGAGGAAGAATGGAGATCCGTTTTGAGGCAGGTTTAAAAAGGCCACTTGATGCTACAGAGTCGGCCAAGTTAGTATCAGAGGCAGCGGTTGTCGTTAGGTGTCATGTGCGTATCCTCCCAACATGGATTCAGTATAGGAATGACAAAGACGAAACCCAGTTCAACACCTTCCTCGACCATTTATCTGTAAGTATGGTTATGTATGGAAACTAGTAATATCGTCTTGCTCTGTCCCATACTTTCTAGGTTGCTGATAATGAGACTCCCATAATTTTTAACAGATGAGGTTCAAGTTGGATAGCCAAGATGATGCAACCAGACAAGCTTGCACCCATGTTTTCAAGTCTGCTCTGCGACAGTATCGGTATAACTTGAGGAAAACTCACTTTGAAGGCAAGGCTAACAGTGAACTTGCCCAAACATCTCCAGTGGAAAATATATCGGATGAAGAGTGGAGAGGCCTCGTTAAACACTGGTCTGATCCGAAGTATCAGGTACATTATATATATGTGAATAAATCACATGTTGAAGTCCTATTTACGCATGTGCCATACAAATCTATCTTCTTGTAGGTGAACTGTTCAAAGAACAAGGCCAACCGTAAGAAAGTGAAATTCCAACAGATGACAGGATCTCGTAGCTATATTGCACGCTGCGAGGCTCTTGTAATTAGCTGTTGTTTCACTCTTTTCGCTCTACTATATTATCATATCTATATTGACTTGTTCCAAATGCAGAGGAAAGCCCGCAAGGACCAAAAAGTACCTGAACCAAATGTTGTGGAAATCTTCAAGGACTGTCACACCAGCAAGACGAAGGGCATGACTACACCAGTCAAAGCCGTTGTTGTAAGTCCTTAGTCCTCATGCCTTTTAACTACTACTTACTCTGACTCGTGCCTTGAACTGCATGGTTTGCAGTCAATGTCTATTACACTTTTCAATTTTATACAAAATTGTCTTAGCGTATCATTGCACCTTACAAGGTTTAAAAGAGAGGAGTGATGTTCCTTTGATCTTGACCTGTAATCTAGTTCCGTGCTGGACTTGCCCACACAACGTTACAATTGCATGTTTGTCTGTTCTCAGTTGTTTTGTGATATGAATGATGTCATACTATGCTTACCGTATTATAAACTTTGTCTCTTTATCCTTAGCTGTCAATACAATGTGAATAAATAGACAATACATTAGCCATGGTACATGGTCATATGTTTGGAACCTGGTTTTATTATGTACTTTGCAGTAAAATACAACTAATATTTTACATGGGTTCACCAGAATAAGTTTTGTATATAGACGAAAGCTATTCTGTTTGGTTTTTCTGCCTCCTTAATATCCTTAGTTCTGGTACTACTAATGTAAAAACTCAACTTTTCAGCAAGCTATGGAAAAATGGTGGAACCGCCACCTTCTGAAGGTGGCGAGGCAACTATAACCGCAATGTCAGCTCTTGATTCAGTGGGTCGGTACCTATCTATTAACAGTGCCAAAAGCACGTTCCTGCGTAATACTAGGTTGGTTGTTAAGGCAATCTCGTCTAAACTGCCTCATGATCAATATATGCAAGATCAAAATAATGTTATATCTACGCTCCAGACACAAGTCCATTCCCTAACAAAGACCCTTTGTGAAACAAGGGCATACATTGTTCGATGTCGTCAAGATATGCATGGTTTTGAAACCAGACTATCACACATTTGCTAAGTTGTCCAGGAGCCTAGGAGAAATGAAGGTGAAGGTTATGGTTATCCATCGGACAATACAGCATGAAAATGTAACAGTCAGGTCAAATTAACTGAGCTTCTGAACTTCTGGTGGTGCATTTATCTGCCAGACTGTTAACTTTTATGCCAACCTTCCTATTGTTTTATAGTTGTAATTTGTTTTGTTGCGATACAAAATTTGTTCTTAACGTGCAGCCACCGACTGAAGAAAACAGCAAGCCATTTTCGTATAGTGTAGGGTGTTCCCTATATTTGCACTGGGGGGCGATCTTTGATGCCCAGTGGATGTAATATGTTGAATCGCCTTAATAGCCTAGCGTTAGTTTTGGGAATATTTATTTCCTAGTCTTCTTTTTCCCTGGTTTGCTAGTGGCTGCAACATCCATGGGCCATATACGGACCGTGGTAACCTTGACCCTGCTACGGGTTGTAGGATCCATGGGCCTCCTATGGGCCGTCGATAAATGGGCCTCCAACAGGGCCGTAGAATCGGTGGGCCTCGGGCCGTCGGATAAATGGGTCAACATGGGCCGTAAACGGGCGTAATTAGTATCGGCCCAGCACGGTAACGGGCCATTAACAGGCTGGAGGACAACAAAGGTTTAATTCTGTCACAGGCAAAATGGGTCGTTAATGGGCCAGAATATAGGACGGGCCGCAACGGCGCAACGGGTTAACAGGACAGAAACAGGCCGATTCTTGCCACGGGCCGAATTTGTCCCATTAGGGGAACATGCGAGTAACGAGCCGGAAGTAATCGAGGGCCGGAAAGGAGCCAAAGAACGTATGGGCCGTCAGTAGGCCGAAAGCTAACATAGGCTGGAAACGGCCCATCTGAATCATGGGCCGTTAACGGGTACAAAGAAATTTACTATTCATTATGGGCTAGAGTCACCGTGGGCCTCTAAAGGGCCTAAAGGTACGAAGGCCTCATATGGGCCAAAAGACGTCGTGGGCCTTACATGGGACGAAAGTGAAACGGGCTGGTGTTATATTCGACGGCACACATGATGTTGTTGGGCTGATTTCGGGTAGGCCCTAATGGGTCGTGAGTTACCGAGCTGTAAAATGGGATATTTGTGAAGAGAGCATTAACAGGCTTTTCATGGGCCAGCACGCTAACTTTTGACCAAGTAAAATGGGCCAGCTTTTGTAAGCTAAATGGGCCAGTGGGGGGCCGTCGCACGTGTCGACATATCGTAGGCGCCTATCTGACCCACTGACGAGCTGACACGTGTTTCCTCCAGCTAATCTAAATTTCACACGTGGAAATTTCCCATTGGTCCGGGCTGTTAATGGGTTATCGGATCCAAAATCGGACCCGGTAGCTTAACGGCGACCTGTTACTGTGGATGCCACGTGTCGGTCACCCTTGATGAAAGCACTTCTGTGACGCGCGATTTATCGTCATGGAAGTGGACACTTCCGTGATGATAATTTTCGTAATGTCATGGAACACTTTTACGACAACACAGGTATGACTATCTTAATTCTGTCATAAAATTGTCATGGATGTACATGCATGACAGAAAACATGACCTACTGTGACAAACATGTATCATCACGGAAGTGTCTATTTCTTGTAGTGCTACAAACAATTCCGTCTTATGTTCTCCGCTAGATAGGAACTTTGAAGTGATTCTTCGTTACACTTTGAGGGATAATCATATGATCCAACTATGTTAGCACTGTTGAGAGATTGCACTAGTGAAAGTACGAACCCTTGGCCTCATTTTTAAGCATTGCAACACCATTTTTGTGCCCATTTACTATTAGTTACCTTGCTCTTTTTATAATTTCAGATTACAAAAACCAATATCTACTATCCATATTGCACTTGTATCACCATCTCTTCGCCGAACTAGTGCATCTATACAATTTGCCATTGTATTAGGTGTGTTGGGGACACAAGAGATTGCTTGTATTTGGTTGAAGGCTCGTTTGAGAGACCATCTTCATCCTACACCTCTCACGGATTGATAAACCTTCGGTCATCCACTTGAGGGAAAATTGTTACTGTCCTACAAAACTCTGCGCTTCGAGGCCCAACACGTGTCTACAAGAATAAAGTTAAGTAGTAGACATCAAGCTCTTTTCTGGCACCATTGCCGGGGAGGTGAGTGCATGAAGGTATATCTTTAGATCTTGCAATTAAATCTTTTAGTTTCTTGTTCTATCACTAGTTTGGTTTTTAAAAAGAAAACTACATAAAAATGGAATTGAGGCTGCATCATATTATTGATCATCTTTATAATATCTTTCTTGAAAATGATGGTTTGGAAAATTATGCTCAATTGTTAGAAGAAGAAGTCAATAAAATGTTTGGCACAAAATATTTGAATGATGAGCATGATTGCAATGTTGTTAGTATGAATTCTTTGAATATCCATGATGCTAATGATATGCAAAGCCATAAGTGTTAGGGATATACCCCACGGTATGACCCGGCCGGAGATATGACCCAGCTGGGACTTGGTATTTCATTGGTAAGCCGACAGATTGTTTAACCGGAGGTTAAGCCAGTGGGAACCGTTAAGAAGGTTAAGCAAGCAGACACAGTCATGTAAGCCGGCAGACACAGTCATGTAAGCCGGCAGACACAGTCATGTAACCTGGCAGACACAGTCATATAAGCCAGAAGGTTAAGCAGATAGTCAAGCCAGACAGTTAAGCCGGACAGTTAAGCCGAACAGTTAAACCAGACAGTTAAGCCGGACAGTTAAGCCAGATGGTAAGCCAGATTGTAGGTTAACAGTTAAGAAGCCCAAAACGTTAAAGAAAGCCCATGGAGAGAAGCCCATGGAGAGAAAACAGAATAGTTAAAGTCTTAAGTCCGAGTTGGACTCTACATGTAACCCGCCCCTTCAACATATATAAGGAGGGGCAGGGCACCCCAAGAGGGACAGCCTAAATAATCATTAAGTCTAGACACAACTAGGAGAGCCGGAGTTACGGCGACTCCCTCATGACGATAATGAGACCTAGCCACAAACAGCATGTAGGATTGTTACCGGATGATATTTCCCGGGGCCCGAAGCTGTCTAAATCTTTCTCTTGCGTGTTGCTTTTCTCGATTCCGATTAACCCCTTCAAGCTACCGCATAGATGAGTTGGCCTCACGATTAAGTCCTCATACTAGGACATCTGCCATGACGTTTCCACGATAGTTGGCGCCCACCGTGGGGCCTACGCACGGTGGTGTTGAGTTTTTGGAGGGATTATTTTCAGAGATCGAGAAGTTCGTACATTTTCCGGTGAACAAGAGCCGGTCAGAAGGATCTATGTCAACTTCAAGTTCATCAGCTTAAGTTTAAGATTTGTGAGATTTAAGGTTCGAGAGAAAATTAAAGGTTAGCTTGTGGGCCACCATAAGTCGCCGAGATCGGGAAAGAGGTGATTTTATCTGTACACCGCTAGGTCACCAAGTCGCCGAATCCGGCCAGAGATCGGTGCACAAATCAGATCAAAGAACGGAGACAAAATTTATAACTCCGGGTCATTATCGATGCACAAAACAGAAAAATCCAAAGGAGTCGCCAGTTTTCAAAGTCCGGGGCAGATCGCCTTCAATCCATAGTCTGCTACTTCAGTCGTCTTCTGAACATGTCGTTTTTGACCCGCCATGGACTCGCTGACCCGCCATCGACTACCAGGAAACCGCGCTGAGTTGCCTTCGCTCACTGGCCTGCCATGCTGTTGGGCCACTCTAAGCTATCATCAAGCGATCTGAAAAAAAATGACCTGGAAGCGGATTGGGTCACGACCCAGAAACAGGGACGACCACAACTCGGTTTCCTCCGCCCCGACGGCTGCGGCCTCGCTCGCAAGTCGGCCGCCGTTGAGCTGCCTCTTTGCCGCGGACGCCGTCTACGCTGGCCTCCCGCACCTTCCCGCACGGCTCCGCCCATCGTCTTCCCTGTCAAGCCGGCCGATGCCGCCGCTTCGCCGGTGCCTCTCTGCTGCGAGCCGCCTTGCTGGATACAGACGAGGGCTCCGTCGCCTCGCCGTCAAGCCGCCAAGCTGGTTCTGAGCTGTCTGCGCCGTCCGTCTCCGACTGCGAGCCGGCCTCGTCACTGTTCCGCTCGCCCTTGGCCTCAGCCGTCGCGGCTGATAGATCCGCCTGGCTGTCGTCTTGCGCCACCCTCGCCGATGCGGCCTCACTACCGAACCGACTCTGAGCTGCTGAGCCGCCGGACCAGCCATTTGCCTCCCCGCTGCCGTCCCGCACTGAGTCACCCGACCGGCCATCCGTTCTTCTACTGTAGCACTGCTCAAGCGGCACGGTGTTGACCCGCCGAGCCGCGGTTACAGCCTCCGCCGTGGGCCCGCTTCACTGACGTCGTTCGAATTACCATGACGCTGTTCTAACTCGTCGGCCGTCTTAGTCTCTGTTCTGAGCCTCTTCAAGTTGTCAAACACGCATTGAGCCGGCCACCAGTGTTACTGCACCACACATTAAGCCGGTCACATTGCGCCACGGCCTCCTTCTGCTTCAAATCCGCCGTCGCGGACGCATATTGAGTTGACTCCTTGAGCCGCCGCCGCGGACAGCCCGCGGCCGCAGGTACGGCCTCGAGTCTCCGGCCGCCTCAGCGTGCGTGGGATCGACCTCCCTTCGCCGGCACTCCGCCATTGTCTCTGCGGCCGGTCTCCGCTGCCGCCGTTGAGCCGCCCCAGACTCCTTTGCCACCGCGACCGACGCGCCGTCGCTCCTCCGTGGCTGTTTTCGCTCGGCTTCATGCTGTTGCTCTGCCATGAGCCGCCGCGCGGTGAGCCGTCGCGATGCCTCTAAGCTGGCCATCGGTGAGCCGCCGTCAGGCCACCTCTTCTACGACGGGTCCTGTGCCTGGCTTCGCTCCGAGCCGTGAAAGAACAAAAGGTGTACGGAGCAAACGACACTGCCACCTGAAGATGGTTTTCCCTGGCATCCTCTGTTCCCTGCTTCAACTTCTTCAAGACAAACCAAAAATCAAATGGTGATTGTTCTGATGATGAACCGACAAAACAGCCAAGGATAGTTGCAAATGATGAAGAAGCAATCCAGTATGCATTGGAGACTTACATGAAAGAAACAGCTGACATCTTTGCACAGGATTTGACATCTACCTTGTTTGAGAGCCATACGCGATGTGTGCTACAGCACGTGTGCATCAAAGATTTAAGGGTGTCTTCTATGCTTTCCCTAATTCTATTACTGGAGCACTGTGCAGTACCTACATATTGTATGGGGAGAAAACCTTGGAGCACCACGACTCCGTGTTTATTCAATGGTTCAACTGATTGTTCTGAAAATGGAGCTCAAAATCTATCTCATCGCCGCTACCGTTGCCCGTCAAAGCCGCCGGCCGGACACTGATGAGCCGCCACTACGCATGCTTCGTGTTGCCTGGCACGCTTACGGCCGTCGCAGACCTTGCACCGTCGCACGACCCGCCTCGTCGGTTCAACCTCACTTTGCCGCGGCCCACTGCCGAACAGCAGCTGCTGTGACCCGCCGCGGGTGAGCCGCCTTCGTTGTGACAAAGCCGCCCCCGACTGCTGCGGCCTCGTCCAAAGGCCTCAAGCCCCAGTCATATTACTAAGCTACCGACATCGCCTCTCTAAGACCCAGCCTTCGCTCTAAGTCGCCAGAGGGTTTCTGCAGGCGCTCCTGTGCAGTCGTGTTCTAAGTCGCCATGGCTCTACTTGCCGGCTTTTCACATCGCGACACCTCTGCCCGCAGTCATTGACCCGCCGCTCGCTTCGGACGCACACGGTCGCCGTCAAACCACCGCATCAGTGGCCAGCTATGCCATCCTCCACTGTCATAAGCCACCGTGAGCCGCCTGCTGTCGACCGCTGATCAGGACCGCGGCCTTGCTTCGGGCGTCTGCCGCCTCAGTCGTCGAGGCCCGCAGCCGGCCGGCGTCAAGCCGCTGCTCTCCAGCTATGTTATGACCCGCCGGCACCTCGGCTGAGCCGCCGAAGCTGTCTCCGCCTCTACTACAAGCTCCTACCGCCGCTGCAGGCTGAGCCGCCGGAGTTCGCTGACCCGCCGCCGCCGTGGCTGTACCCCGAGCCGCGCTTCCATGTTGCCTCTGCTATGGTGAGCCACCACTGGCCTACAAGCCACCCTGCATCTGAGCCGCCCCACTCTTGACCCGCTGCGTCGCGCTTGATCCGCCGGGTTGAGGATAGACCGGTTGGGTCTCCCTTGTTCCGCCTTTACCTGCTTTAAAAAAATGGGGCAACATAACCCGGAGGAAAAAAAAATTGAGCCGCCCGATGACCTTTTCGCTACGGTCATGCTATAAGCTGCCACCTCTGCTGTCATCCCACGGATGATAAATGTGATACAACATATCAGGTGAAATTTATCATGTCAAGTTTTATTGATACTTTTTTTATTATTTCCAAAAACAATTACTCTCGTTTGTGAAACTTTTTATGCAGAACAATTCATCATTACAAAAGAGGCCATCAAGTTATGGCCCTTGCCGACGCCGGATGGGTCATCGGACAGGGTCAATTATAACCCACCGAGATTCAACATATTCCAGCAACCAACTGGTCATATCATGGTCAAGCATGGAGAGTCTCAAGCCAACTCCTCGAGTAGTCTTAAGACTCGGGGGCTATGAGGCTACGATGACATGACTTAGCAAATATTGTGAGATTCAAGACCCCGGGTCATTGGAGGGAAGATAACCCGGTCCCGGAGCCATATTGGTAAAATTTTAAAGGCCATCAGAAAATTTCCGGCTCGCAATGGTGTTTCGGTTTACAATCCGGCTCAAGGTAAACCTGTCTCCCACAAAGCTTTGAAGCTCTAAATATCCGGATTGAAATTCCGGTTTAAAAAGAATTCATCTCTCTAAAGTTCGAGTTTTCAGGAAAAATTATAGGGATCAAAGAGAGTTTGTTGCACAGCACAACTCAAACATAGGCACCCGATGAGCACAGCTCAGAAATATATCACTTGGAGGCTTCCGGCTTATTGAGCTAAGCTATGATTACCCTTTGATCCGGCTCATAGCCACAGTTACAGGTCATTTGGGGGCTTCCTGTTCAAACATAGGTCGTATTCGAACCAAAGAGAACATAGCTGTCGTAACCCTTTTAATCGGCGCAAAGCCAAACTCACTAGGGGGCTTCTTGATCGTATCCGAATCATAGCTTAACCCCTTTTGGGTCCGACTTGGATCGTATTCGAATCAAGGTCGTTTAAAACCTCTCAAGATCATTTGGGGGCTTCCTGTTCAAACATAGGTCGTATTCGAACCAAAGAGAACATCGATGTCGGTACCCTCTTGATCGGCGCAACGCCAAAGCCACTGAGGGCTACATGATCGTATTCGAATCCTAGCTTAACCCCTTTGGAACGGTTTACTGATCGTATTCGAATCAGAAACCTCGATTTTTATTTGGTTTAAGTTTTTGCAAACAATCTTTTGGGTTTTTGATATTTTTTGATCATGTCTGAAGCATATAAGTGTGGTTTCGTTTAAACCCGGCTTGGCTTTAGACGAACAAGTCGCCAACATATGACAATATTAATACTTGGAAGGTTTAACTTTTAAGTTTTGGGTTATCACCCTTACTGCACAGGTATCCTAAACCGACAGTATGATTCAATATCACAGGAACCGGTTTTTCAAACCGGGTTATATTATTTAAATCTTTAATAGCCAACATGGCTGGATTTTTAGTATGGTTATCAGTAACCAATATTACGATTGAGGTTTTCAAAGTCGGTTCAATGCAATGGATATTATTAATCAATGGATACAATTTATTCTACAGTGGAAGGAATAGTTCCGAGACGCTGCAGGCTTACAATCCGGCACTTGGGGGCTACATTATTCAAGTTGAGATTACATCAAATATGCAAGTCCCATGTCACTGCCAGCATGCACCATGGCACTTAGGGGCTAATGCAAAGTCATTTTAACTGGCCATATTGAAGACCCGACTCATCACATTGTAATGAGCCGGCCCTTGGGGGCTATCAATTGCTCCTGTCAACAATTCAAAGTATACAAGTTTTTATTCCATTATATTGAAGGGTCCGCTGCTCAGTTGGTAAAGCACAAAGCTCTTCACCTTGTGGATGTGGGTTCAAACCCCATGATGGGGGTTGCATCATATGATGTTCTTTTCAAAGAAGTATATATAAAGTCCCAGCTCAATATTATCTTACTGAGCCGGCCCTTGGGGGCTACACGTTGTTCAAGTTTTTATGAACATAAGGCAATTACAAGTCCCAGGTTGCTGCAAGCATGACAACCTGACACTTGGGGGCTACGTATATGGAGTATTCAGTCTTTACTAGTGAATGAGATGAACAACATGGATTTCTTCAAAATGGCAATATTTATGTTGAAGCAAGTCTTAAGTCACCACTTTGTTTCTGCTCAAGACTTGGGAGCTACAGGTAATATGGATATAAGGGAGGAAAAAATCTTCAAATTCTCAGTTTTGAGTAAACCAGATTGACCGGGTGTCTGCGAAAATTATAATTCGGCATTATTTATTTATAACCCGACAAGTTCATCTTTAAACCGGTTGAAAGTCACATGATTATTTCAAAGACCAATATTTTTAAGCATTGGGAGCTGAGTCAAATGAATTATTCTTCACAGTCTTTCTCTGTGAGAAACCAATGTTAGCAAATTGATTATGAAGTCGGCTTATTGACCCGGATTCTCTGGAAGAAGGAAATGACAAGGACTTAAGGATGTTCATGTGACGGCTTAAAAGAATATTTAACCCCGAGCATAACCTGTTAAAATTGTTATTATGTTTTGTTTACAGGATCAGTTTAACCTGGATGAATCCAAATTAAACTGGGGGCTAATGTCGGGGATATACCCTGCGGTATGACCCGGCCGGAGATATGACCCGTCTAGGACTTGGTATTTCATTGGTAAGTCGGCAGATTGTTTAAACCGGAGGTTAAGCCAGCGCGAACCGTTAAGCAGGTTAAGCAAGCAGACACAGTCATGTAAGCCGGCAGACACAGTCATGTAAGCCGGCAGACACAGTCATGTAACCCGCCAGACACAGTCATGTAACCCGGCAGACACAATCATATAAGCCAGAAGGTTAAGCAGACAGTCAAGTCAGACAGTTAAGCCAGACAGTTAAGCCGGACAGTTAAACCAGATAGTTAAGCTGGACAGTTAAGCCAGATGGTAAGCCAGATTGTAGGTTAACAGTTAAGAAGCCCAAAACATTAAAGAAAGCCCATGGAGAGAAGCCCATGGAGAGAAAACAGAATAGTTAAAGTCTTAAGTCCGAGTTGGACTCTACATGTAACCCGCCCTTCAACATATATAAGGAGGGGCAGGGCACCCCAAGAGGGACAGGCTGAATAATCATTAAGTCTAGACACAACTAGGAGAGCCGGAGTTACTGCGACTCCCTCATGACGATAATGAGACCTAGCCACAAACAACATGTAGGGTTGTTACCGGATGATGTTTCCCAGGGCCCGAAGCTGTCTAAATCTTCGTCTTGCGTGTTGCGTTTCTCGATTCCGATCAACCCCTTCAAGCTACCGCATAGATGCATTGGCCTCATGACTAAGTCCTCACACTAGGACATCTGCCGTGACGTTTCCACGACAATAAGCTTGGGGATGCTATATTTGATGAAGATGGTATTTTTAGTCCCCCAAGATTTGATGTGCAAATTTGTTATAGTGATTGCATGCCTCCTATTTATGATTATTATAATGATGAAAGTGGATTTGGAGAGGTCCTGACTTTATTTAATGATGAATCCACTATTTTGGAGGAGGTTGCAATTGATTATGATAACAAAGTTGCTATCTATGATGATTATGGTGATGACATGTATGCTATAAAGAATAATGATAACCAAGAAACTTGTCATCATGATTTTAATTTTCAATCACATGATAGTTATTTTGTTGAGTTTGCTCCCACTACTATTCATGAGAATAAATTTGCTTACGTCGAGAGCAATAAAATTTCTATGCTTGTAGATCATGAAAAGAATGTTTTATATGATAGTTATATTGTTGAATTCATTCATGATGCTACTGAAAATTATTATGAGGGAGGAACTTATGCTTGTAGGAATTGCAATAATATCAAGTTTCCTCTCTTTATGTTGAAAGTTTTGAAGTTGTGCTTGTTTTGCCTTCCTATGCTAGTTGATTCTTGTTCCTATGAGTTGTTTGCTCACAAAATCTCTATGGATAGGAAGTGAGTTATACTTAAATGTTCTTGTCATGTGCTTCATGATGCTCTTGTTATGTTTCAATTCTTATCTTTTATGCGAGCATCATTGAAATAATCATGCCTAGCTAAAAAATCATTAAAGAAAAGCGCTTGTTGGGAGACAACCCAACACTTTTACCTACTGTTTTTGTGTGTTCACATGATTATGCTACTGTAGTAATCATGTTTTATTGCTTTTGTTTCAATAAAGTGCCAAGTAAAGCCTTTGGGATGATCTACGGTGATAGTTGATTTGATCTTGCTGAAAAACAGAAACTTTTGTGCTCAAGAAAACAATTCTCATTTTTAACAATAGGGTGATAAAATGCTGATTCTATTTTCAGAAGATTAATAGACAAAAATTTCAGGTTTTCCTAATTTTGTAGAATTTTTGGAGTAGTAGAAGTATGGTTTGAGTACATATTACTACAGATTGTTCTGTTTTTGATAGATTCTGTTTTCAATGCATAGTTTGCTTGTTTTCTAGTTTCTATGGCTTATATTACTCAATATAAATTGTATAAATGATATGATACAGTAGTAATTGTGTGATAACAATTATGAATCTTGTATTTGGCAGTACCAAAAGTGGAATGGTTTGCTCTTTATCATACTAACCTATCTCACAAAGTTTCGTTAAGTTTTGTGTGATTGAAGTTCTCAAGTTTTGGGTGAGATATCGTTATGAGGAGAATAAGGAGTGACAAGAACCTAAGCTTGGGGATGCCCAAAGAACCCCCAAGGAAATATCCAAGGAATATCCAAGCAACTAAGCTTGGGGATGCCCCGGAAGGCATCCCCTCTTTCGTCTCCAACATTATCGGTAACCTCACTTGGAGCAATGTTTTAATTCGTCACATTATATGTGTTTTGCTTGGAGAGTCAATTTATTTTGTTAGGATTTGCTTGATGTTATTTATAATAATGTTTTGCATACTTTATTTCAATAAAAGTGGCAATGATAGCCTTTGCCATGTTTATTTTGCAAGTATACATGTTGCTGTTTGAAAACAGAAAGTTTACCGCTGTTGCAAAAATTCCCTAGAAACGTCAGAATGTGATAAAATGTTAAAACTTTTTGCAAAATAAGCTCTGATAAATTCTCTACAGTGTGGTAAATTTTCATAATGTTTGGAATCGAATAAGTATTGATACTCTTGCATTCTTTATAGACTGTACAGTTTTGGCAGATTGCTGTTATGATTGCATTGTTTGCATATGCTTGCTTGTTTAATGAATCTATTTGAGGATAGGAGTATTAAATATGCACCGGAATTTAGTATGAAATGTTTAATAATAATTTTAGTGATTTTCTATAGTAGAGAATGACAAGGTTTTTGCATTGGTTTATACTAACTTATCTCATGAGTCCTTATTGAGTTTTGTGTGGATGAAGCTTTTGAGATTTAGAAAAACCGTGATATGAGAAGAATTAAGGATACACAAATGCTCAAACTTGGGGATGCCCAAGGAATCCCAAGATAACATTTCAAGAAGTCTCAAGCATCTAAGCTTGGGGGCATCACACCTTTCTTCATCAACACTTATCGGTTAGTATCGGTTGAGCCTAAGTTTTTGCTTCTTCACATGTGTTATGCTATCCTTGGAATGCCATTTTATTTTGTTTTGCTTGCTTTTTTAATAAAATACTTATATCTGAAAGTTTTAAATAAAATAGGGTCCACACATAGCTATCTATTTACTTAACTACTCATTTGATCTTCACTTATATCTTTTTGGAGTAGCTTGTCATTTACTCTTGTGCTTCACTTATATCCTATGACTAAATTGTTGAAAAAATTGAATATCATGAAGTTGAAATAAAATCATGCCTAGTGGTAGCTTCACATTAGATTTAGAAAGTGAACTATTTTTAGGCTTGACAATCACAATATTGGTCATACAAGCAATTCACGAATAATTAGTATAAGGAAGAGAACTTCCACATATAAATACACTATCATGGAAATATTTTGTGATTGTGAGCCCCCATCAAAATATTATATGCAAAAATTGTTGACATTGGACAAGGAAGACAACGTAATGGTTTATGTTTGTTCATATTCACAAGGAAGTTATATTGTCATAGATCCTTCAACATGTGGTTCTTGCCCCCGTCTTTGGTAGCCAAAAATTTCGCACCAAGTAGAGATACTACTTGTGCATCCAAAAACCATTAAACCCAAATCTTATTTTCAAGAGTCCACTATATCTACCTACATTCGGTATTCTTTTGCCATTCTAAGCAAACTTGTATGTGCCATC
Organism: Triticum urartu; assembly: GCF_003073215.2. Classification (NCBI taxonomy): domain Eukaryota; kingdom Viridiplantae; phylum Streptophyta; class Magnoliopsida; order Poales; family Poaceae; genus Triticum; species Triticum urartu. The sequence continues at coordinate 314,105,802 of NC_053028.1, read as the reverse complement.
TCTAATATTCAAAATAAATTTCTCTTTTGTGTGCTCGTACCGCTCGCGAGGTGATGTCTACTACACAACCTTCTTCTTGTAGACGTTGTTGGGCCTTCAAGTGCAGAGGTTTGTAGGACAGTAGCAAATTTCCCTCAAGTGGATGACCTAAGGTTTATCAATCCGTAGGAGGCGTAGGATGAAGATGGTCTCTCTCAAGCAACCATGCAACCAAATAACAAAGAGTCTCTTGTGTCCCCAACACACCCAATACAATGGTAAATTGTATAGGTGCACTAGTTCGGCGAAGAGATGGTGATACAAGTGCAATATGGATTGTAGATAATGGTTTTTGTAATCTGAAAATATAAAAACAGCAAGGTAACAAGTGGTAAAAGTGAGTGTAAACGGTATTGCAATGTGTTGAAACAAGGCCTAGGGTTCATACTTTCACTAGTGCAAGTTCCCTCAACAATAATAACATAATTGGATCATATAACTATCCCTCAACATGCAACAAAGAGTCACTCCAAAGCCACTAATAGCGGAGAACAAACGAAGATATTATGGTAGGGTACGAAACCACCTCAAAGTTATCCTTTCTGGTCGATCTATTCAAGAGTCTGTAGTAAAATAACATGACGCTATTATTTCCGTTCAATCTATCATAGAGTTCGTACTAGAATAACACCTTAAGACACAAATCAACCAAAACCCTAATGTCACCTAGATACTCCAATGTCACCTCAAGTATCTGTGGGTATGATTATACGATATGCATCACACAATCTCAGATTCATCTATCCAAACCAACACAAAGTACTTCAAAGAGTGCCCCAAAGATTCTACTAGAGAGTCAAGATGAAAACGTGTGCCAACCCCTATGCATAGGTTCATGGGCGGAACCTGCAAGTTGATCACCAAAACATACATCAATTGAATCAATAGAATAACCCATTGTCACCACGGTTATCCCACTCAGGACATACATCAAGTGTTCTCAAATCCTTGAAGACTCAATCCGATAAGATAACTTCAAAGGGAAAACTCAATCCATTACAAGAGAGTAGAGGGGGAGAAACATCATAAGATCCAACTATAATAGCAAAGCTCGTGATACATCAAGATTGTATCACCTCAAGAACACGAGAGAGAGAGAGAGAGAGATCAAACACATAGCTACTGGTACATACCCTCAGCCCCGAGGGAGAATTACTCCCTCCTCGTCATGGAGAGCACTGGGATGATGAAGATGGCCACCGGAGAGGGATTCCCCCTCCGGCAGGGTGCCAGAACGGGTCTAGATTGGTTTTCGGTGGCTACGGAGGCTTCTGGCGGCGGAACTCCTGATCTATTGTCGTCCTCGATAGTTTTAGGGTATATGGATATATATATATGCGGACGAAATACATCAGGGGAGCCACGAGGGGCCCACGAGGGTGGAGGGCGCGCCCGGGGGGGTGGGCGTGCCCCCCTGCCTCGTGCTCTCCTCGTTGATCTCCTGACGTGCACTCCAAGTCTCCTGTATTGCTTTCTTTCCAAAAATAACTTTTCCGAAGGTTTCATTCCGTTTGGACTCCGTTTGATATTCCTTTTCTGCAAAACACGAAACAAGGGAAAAACAGAAACTGGCACTGGGCTCTGGTTTAATAGGTTAGTCCCAAAAATCATATAAAATAGCATATAAATGCATATAAAACATCCAAGGTTGATAATATAATGGCATGGAACAATAAAAAATTATAGATACGTTGGAGGCATATCAGCATCCCCAAGCTTAATTCCTGCTCGTCCTCGAGTAGGTAAATGATAAAAACAGAACTTTTGATGTGGAATGCTACCTAACATATTTATCCATGTAATTCTCTTTATTGTGACAAGAATATTCAGATCCATAAGATTCAAGACAAAAGTTTAATATTGACATAAAAATAATAATACTTCAAGCATACTAACAAAGCAATTATGTATTCTCAAAATAACATGGCCAAAGAAAGTTCATCCCTACAAAATCATATAGTTTGGTCATGCTCCATTTTTGTCACACAAGAATGCTCTCATCAGGCACAACCCCGATGACAAGCCAAGCAATTGTTTCATACTTTAGTAATCTCAAACTTTTTTCAACTTTCACGCAATACATGAGCGTGAGCCATGGATATAGCACTATGGGTGGAATAGAATATAATGAGGGGGTTATGTGGAGAAGACAAAAAGGAGAAAGTCTAACATCGACGCGGCTAATCAATGGGCTAGGCAGATGCCCATCAATTGATGTCAATGCAAGGAGTAGGGATTGCCATGCAACGGATGCACTAGAGCTATAAATGTATGAAAGCTCAACAAAAGAAACTAAGTGGGTGTGCATCCAACTTGCTTGCTCACGAAGACCTAGGGCACTTGAGGAGGCCCATTGTTGGAATATACAAGCCAAGTTCTATAATGAAAATTTCCAACTAGTATATGAAAGTGACAAAACAAGAGACTCTCTATCATGAAGATCATGGTGCTACTTTGAAGCACAAGTGTGGAAAAAAGGATAGTAGCATTGTCCCTTTTATTTTTTTATTTGGCCTTTTTTATTTGGCATTTTGGGGGGGGGGGGGACAATGCTCTATTAATGATGATCATCACACTTCTATTTATTTACAACTCAAAGATTACAACTCGATACTAGAACAAAGTATGACTCTACATGAATGCCTCCGTCGGTGTACCGGGATGGGCAATGAATCAAGAGTGACATGTATGATAAATTATGCATGGTGGCCTTGCCACAAATATGATGTCAACTACATGATCATGCAAGGCAATATGACAATGATGATGTGTGTCATGATGAACGGAACGGTGGAAAGTTGCATGGCAATATATCTCGGAATGGCTATGGAAATGCCATAATAGGTAGGTATGGTGGCTGTTTTGAGGAAGATATAAGGAGGTTTATGTGTGATAGAGTGTATCATATCACGGGGTTTGGATGCACCGGCGAAGTTTGCACCAACTCTCAAGGTGAGAAAGGGCAATGCACAGTACCAAAGAGGCTAGCAATGATGGAAGGGTAAGAGTGCGTATAATCCATGGACTCAACATTAGTCATAAAGATCTCACATACTTATTGCAAAAATCTACAAGTCATCAAAAACCAAGCACTACGCACGTGCTCCTAGGGGGATAGATTTGTAGGAAAAGACCATCGCTCGTCCCCGACCGCCACTCATAAGGAGGACAATCAAAGAACACCTCATGTTTCAATTTTGTTACATAACGTTTACCATAGTTGCATGCTACGGGACTTGCAAACTTCAACACAAGTATTTCTCAAATTCACAACTACTCAACTAGCACAACTTTGATATCACGACCTCCA
>NC_053028.1:313790643-313801338 GCF_003073215.2 Triticum urartu | reverse complement strand
ACGGAGCCACCAAGGCGGAATTCTGTAGAACTGTGTAGTGTGCTTCAGTGAGAGAATGTCCGTCCATACATATTATTTGTTCCCCTCCTAGCGTGCCTTTTCCATCCAGTCTGCCCTTATGCCGCGATTCAGGAACACCAATCGGCTTAAGGTCAGGAATAAAGTCAATACAAAACTCAATGACCTCCTCATTTTCATGGCCCTTGGAGATGCTTCCTTCTGGCCTAGCACGGTTATGAACATATTTCTTTAAGACTCCCATGAACCTCTCAAAGGGGAACATATTGTGTAGAAATACAGGACCCAAAACGTTAATCTCTTCGCATAGGTGAACTAGGACGTGCGTCATGATGTTGAAGAAGGATGGTGGGAACACCAACTCGAAACTGACAAGACATTGCACAAATCATTCTCTAACCTTGGTATGATTTCTGGATCGATTACCTTCTGAGAGATTGCATTGAGAAATGCACATAGCTTCACAATGGCTAATCGAACGTTTTCCGGTAGAAGCCCCCTCAATGCAACCGGAAGCAGTTGCGTCATAATCACGTGGCAGTCATGAGACTTTAGGTTCTGGAACTTTTTCTCTGCCATGTTTATTATTCCCTTTATATTCGACGAGAAGCCAGACGGTACCTTAATACTGAGCAGGCATTCAAAGAAGATTTCCTTCTCTTCTTTGGTAAGAGCGTAGCTTGCATGACCCTGATGTATGCCGTCTTTTCCGTGCATACGTTGCTGGTCCTCCCGTGCCTCAGGTGTATCTTTTGTCTTCCCATACACGCCCAAGAAGCCAAGCAGGGTCACACAAAGATTCTTCGTCACGTGCATCACGTCGATTGCGGAGCGGACCTCTAGGTCTTTCCAATAGGGCAGGTCCCAAAATATAGATTTCTTCTTCCACATGGGTGCGCGTCCGTCAGCGTCATTCGGAACAGGTTGTCCACCAGGACCCTTTCCAAAGACCACCTTCAAATCCTTGACCATATCATGTACATCAGCACCAGTACGGTGGCGAGGCTTCGTCCGGTGATCCGCCTCACCTTTGAAATGCTTGCCTTTCTTTCTTACGGGATGCCTGCTCGGAAGAAATCGACGATGTCCCAGGTACACATTCTTATTAGCCAAATATATACTGTCGGTATCGTCCAAACAGTGCGTGCATGCGCGGTATCCCTTGTTTGTCTGTCCTGAAAGGTTACTGAGAGCAGGCCAATCATTGATGGTCACGAACAGCAACGCCTTTAGGTCAAATTCTTCCCCCATGTGCTCATCCCACGCACGTACACCTGTTCCATTCCACAGTTGTAAGAGTTCTTCAACTAATGGCCTTAGGTACACATCAATGTCGTTGCCGGGTTGCTTAGGGCCTTGGATGAGCACTGGCATCATAATGAACTTCCGCTTCATGCACAACCAAGGAGGAAGGTTATACAAACATAGAGTCACAGGCCAGGTGCTATGGTTGCTGCTCTGCTCCCCAAAAGGATTAATGCCATCTGCGCTTAGACCAAACCATACGCTCCTTGCGTCATCTGCAAACTCCTTCCCGTACTTTCTTTCGATTTTTCTCCACTGCGACCCGTCAGCGGGTACTCTCAACTTTCCGTCTTTCTTACGGTCTTCTCTGTGCCATCGCATCGCCTTGGCATGCTCTTTGTTTTGGAACAAACGTTTCAACCGTGGTATTATAGGAGCATACCACATCACCTTGGCAGGAATCTTCTTCCTGGGGCGCTCGCCCTCGACATCACCAGGGTCATCGCGGCTGATCTTATAGCGCAATGCACCGCATAACGGGCAAGCGTTCAAATCCTCGTACTCACCGCGGTAGAGGATGCAATCATTAGGGCATGCATGTATCTTCTGCACCTCTAACCCTAGAGGGCAGACAGCCTTCTTTGCTTCGTACGTACTCTCGGGCAATTCGTTGTCCTTTGGAAGCATATCCTTTATCATTACCAGCAACTTTCCAAATCCCTTGTCAGATACACCATTCTCTGCCTTCCATTGCAGCAATTCCAGTGTGGTGCCCAGCTTTTTCTTGTCACCTACGCAATTCGGTACAACAATTTTTTGTGATCCTCTAACATGCGCTGCAACTTCTTCTTCTCCAAATCACTTGCGCAGTTTCTCTTTGCATCGGCAATGGCCCGACCTAGATCATCAACGGGCTCATCTGATGCCTCTTCTTCAGCTTCTTCCCGCATTGCCGGCTCAGCTTCTTCCCGCATTACCGGCTCAGCTTCTTCCCCCATTGTTGTATCATCGTATTCAGGGAACCCATGGCCAGGATAGCGTCGTCGTCCTCTTCTTCTTCATTGTCTTCCATCATAACCCCTCTTTCTCCGTGCTTGGTCCAAACATTATAGTGGGGCATGAAACCGGACTTAAACAGGTGGACGTGAATGGTTCTTGACGTAGAGTAATTGTGACCATTCTTACAGCGAGCACATGGACAAGGCATAAAACCATCCGCCCGCTTGTTTGCCTCAGCCGCAAGCAGAAAAGTATGCACGCCCTCAACGAAGGAGAGCATCGGTCATCGTACATCCATTGCCGGCTCATCTTCATTACACAACACCGAATAGACCAAATTAATACAAGTTCATACATAAAGTTCATACAACACTTAAATGCAATAACAAATAACTCTCTAGCTAAAGCATTTAAATGCAACAACAAATACGATCAAGATCGCAACTAAGGTAACAATGGATCCAACAGCATAATGATACCAAGCCTCACTATCGATGGCATATTTTCTAATCTTTCTAATCTTCAAGCGCATTTTCTCCATCTTGATCTTGTGATCATCGACGACATCGGCAACATGCAACTCCAATTCCATCTTCTCCCCCTCAATTCTTTTCAATTTTTCTTTCAAGTACTCGTTTTCTCTTTCAACTAAATTTAACCTCTCGGCAATAGGGTCGGTTGGAATTTCCGGTTCACATACCTCCTAGAAAAAATTTCTATGTCAACTTGATGGGCATAATTTGTCATAAACACGAAATGCAACTAGTTTTAAAAGAGAATATACATACCACATCCGAATCATAACAAGGACTAGGGCCGACGGGGACGGATATCAAAACCATGGCACTATATGTATAACAAACAACGTACGGGTAAGATAATTATACGAGTAACTATATATCCAAATCACACAAACATCAATTTTTATATAAAATTTCATGAACAAGAGGCTCACCACAAGGTGGTGCCGGCGACGGGACGGTGCGGGCGATCGACGGTGGTTACGACGGAGATTTAGAAGGCACTAAGTAAACCACACCTACATATGCAAACTAAGTGTTATTTTTGACCTCAAATTGCATATAAATCAAATACTAGCACATATATATATCTCCCAAATTACTAAACTCACAAATTAATCACTATATAAAGCATTGCAAGAGCTAATCTAGCAATGAGAGATGAAAGGACAAAGTTGCTAACCTTTGTGATCATTTGAATGGATGGGGGCCTTCAAATCTTGACAAATTTTGGGCAAAATGTGTGATGAGCTCGAGAGGAAGAGGGGAAGAACAGAGAGGAGAGGGGAAAGGGGAAGAACAGAGCGAGCTCGGGTGGACGAAGGGTTTATGTAGGACGACCTTTAGTACCGGTTCGTGCCAAGAACCGGTACTAAAGGGGCTGGAGGGGCCCTGTCTGACAACATCCTGCCACCACTCTCATTAGTACCGGTTCGTGGCACGAACCGGTGCTAAAGGTTCGCCACGAACCGGTACTAATGAAAGCGGCCCGGCTAGCCGTTGGAACCGGCACTAATGTATACATTAGTGCCGGCTCAAATACAAACCGGCACTAATGTGCTTCACGGTTGACCCTTTTTCTACTAGTGTCATCTTATAATGCTACCGTCAATCAAAGCAAGATAAGATGCATAAAAGATAAACATCACATGCAATCAATATAAGTGATATGATATGGCCATCATCATCTTGTGCTTGTGATCTCCATCTCCGAAGCACCGTCATGATCACCATCGTCACCGGCGCGACACCTTGATCTCCATCGTAGCATCGTTGTCGTCTCGCCAATCTTATGCTTCCACGACTATCGCTACCGCTTAGTGATAAAGTAAAGCATTACAGCGCGATTGCATTGCATACAATAAAGCGACAACCATATGGCTCCTGCCAGTTGCCGATAACTCGGTTACAAAACATGATCATCTCATACAATAAAATTCAGCATCATGTCTTGACCATATCACATCACAACATGCCCTGCAAAAACAAGTTAGACGTCCTCTACTTTGTTGTTGCAAGTTTTACGTGGCTGCTACGGGCTTAAGCAAGAACCAATCTCACTACGCATCAAAACCACAACGATAGTTTGTCAATTTGACTCCGTTTTAACCTTCGCAAGGACCGGGCGTAGCCACACTCGGTTCAACTAAAGTTGGAGAAACTGTCACCCAGCCACCTGTGCAAAGCACGTGGAGAACCGGTCTCGCGTAAGCGTACGCGTAATGTCGGTCCGGGCTTCATCCAACAATACCGCCGAACCAAAGTATGACATGCTGGTAAGCAGTATGACTTATATCGCCCACAACTCACTTGTGTTCTACTCGTGCATATAACATCAACACATAAAACCTAGGCTCGGATGCCACTGTTGGGGAACGTAGCAATTTCAAAAAATTTCCTACGCACACGCAAGATCATGGTGATGCATAGCAACGAGAGGGGAGAGTGTGATCTACGTACCTGTAGATCGACAACGGAAGCGTTTGGTTGATGTAGTCGTACGTCTTCACGGCCCGACCGATCAAGCACCGAAACTACGGCACCTCCGAGTTTTAGCACACGTTCAGCTCGATGACGATCCCCGGACTCCGATCCAGCAAAGTGTCGGGGAAGAGTTCCGTCAGCACGACGGCGTGGTGACGATCTTGATGTACTACTGTCGCAGGGCTTCGCCTAAGCACCGCTACAATATTATCGAGGACTATGGTGGCAGGGGGCGCACGGCTAAGAATAAGATCACGTGGATCAACTTGTGTTCTGGGGTGCCCCTGTGCCTCAGTATATAAAGGATGGAGGAGGAGGAGGCCGGCCAAGGCAATTGGTGCGGCCAGGATGTGGAGTCCTACTAGGACTCCAAGTCCTAGTAGGAGTCCACCAAGAGGGGAGGAAGGGAGAAGGAAGTGGAGGAGAAGGAAAGGTGGCCGGCCCCCTTTTCCCTAGTCCAATTCGGACTAGAGGGGGGGGGCGCAGCAGCCCCTTGGCCCTTTTCCTCTTCCCACTAAAGCCCATCAAGGCCCATTGCTTCTCCGATAATATCCGGTACTCCCGAAAAATATCCGAATCACTCGGAACCTTTCATGTCCGGATGATAAGTGTCCATATATCGTATTTACGTCTCGACCATTTCGAGACTCTTGTCATGTCCCCGATCTCATCGGACTCCGAACTCCTTCGGTACATCAAAACTCATAAACTCATAATATAATGTCATCGAAACCTTAAGCGTGCGGACCCTACGGGTTCGAGAACAATGTAGACATGACCGAGACATGTCTCCGGTCAATAACCAATAGCGGACTGGATGCTCATATTGTCTCCTACATATTCTACGAAGATCTTTATCGGTCAGACCGCATAACAACATACGTTGTTCCCTTTGTCATCGGTATGTTACTTGCCCGAGATTCGATCGTCGGTATCCAATACCTAGTTCAATCTCGTTACCGGCAAGTCTCTTTACTCGTTCCGTAATACATCATCCGCAACTAACTCATTAGTTGCAATGCTTGCAAGGCTTAAGTGATGTGCATTACCGAGAGGGCCCAGAGATACCTCTCCGACAATCGGAGTGACAAATCCTAATCTCGAAATACGCCAACCCAACATCTACCTTTGGAGACACCTGTAGAGCTCCTTTATAATCACCCAGTTACGTTGTGACGTTTGGTAGCACACAAAGTGTTCCTCCGGCAAACGGGAGTTGCATATCTCATAGTCATAGGAACATGTATAAGTCATGAAGAAAGCAATAGCAACATACTAAACGATCGGGTGCTAAGCTAATGGAATGGGTCATGTCAATCAGATCATTCTCCTAATGATGTGATCGTTAATCAAATAACAACTCTTGTATGGTTAGGAAACATAACCATCTTTGATTAACGAGCTAGTCAAGTAGAGGCATACTAGTGACACTTTGTTTGTCTATGTATTCACACATGTATTATGTTTCCGGTTAATACAATTCTAGCATGAATAATAAACATTTATCATGATATAAGGAAATAAATAATAACTTATTATTGCCTCTAGGGCATATTTCTCATGTAAGGAGTCAGGTATGACACCTAAGTTTGATTGTGTTAAATCTTTTATGGATACCGATATTTTCCGTAAGTTTAGCACTAAATATGGACTTGATTCTGAGATAGTAGCTTCTTTCTGTGAATCTTTTGCTACTTATGTTGATCTCCCTAAGGAGAAGTGGTTTAAATATCATCCTCCCATAGAAGTAAAAGTAGCTGCACCTATTAAAGTTGAAGAAAAGACTGTCACTTATAATGATCCTATTGTTCCTACTTCTTATGTTGAGAAACCACCTTTCCCTGTTAGGATAAAGGATCATGCTAAAGCTTCAACTGTTTCGTAAAAGCAATATTAAAACATATACACCTCCTGAGCAAGTTAAAGTTGAACCTAATATTGCTATTGTTAAAGAGCTCTTGTCTGATAATATTGATGGGCATGTTATTCAGTTCTGCGTGAAACTGCTAGAATTGCTAAACCTTGTGCTAAAGATAAACATAGACCATGTGGTAGGCGTGCCTGTTATTTCTGTTAAAATAGGAGATCATTGTTATCATGGCTTATGTGATATGGGTGCTAGTGCTAGTGTTATACCTTATGACTTGTATAAAGAAATCAAGCATGAAATTGCACCTGTTGAGTTAGAAGATATTGATGTCACAATTAAACTTGCTAATAGAGATACTATTTCAGCAATGAATTGTTAGAGATGTTGAAGTCTTGGGAAAACTAAATATCCTGCTGATTTTCTTGTTCTTAGTTTCCACAAGATAGCTTTTGTCCCATTATATTTGGTAGACCCTTCTTGAATACAGTTAATGCTAGGATAGACTGCGAAAAGAATGTTGTTACTATTGGCTTGGATGATATGACTCATGTTTAATTTCTCTAAATTTAGTAAACAACACGTGAAGAAGAATTGCCTAGTAAGGATGAAATTATTGGTCTTGCTTCTATTGTCGTACCTCCTAATGATCCTTTAGAACAATATTTGCTAGACCATGAGAATGATATGTTTATGAATGAAAGAAGGGAAATAGATGAAGTATTCTTTAAACAAGAACCTATGCTAAACACAATTTGCTGTTGAAATCCTAGGGGATCCTCCTCCACCCAAGGGTGATCCCGTGTTTGAGCTTAAACCATTGCCTGATAATCTTAAATATGCTTATCTTGATGAAAAGAAGATATATCCTGTTATTATTAGTGCTAACCTTTCAGAGCATGAAGAAGAAAGATTATTGAAAACTCTGAAGAAGCATCGTGCTACTATTGGATATACTCTTGATGATCTTAAGGGCATTAGTCCCACTCTATGTCAACATAAAATAAATTTGGAAGCAGATGCCAAACCAGTTCGTGATCCTCAACGACGTCTGAATCCTAAAATGAAAGAAGTGGTAAGAAAAGAAATACTAAAGCTTCTGAGGCAGGTATAATTTATCCTTGCTGATAGTCAGTGGGTAAGTCTGTTCCATTGTGTCCCTAAGAAGGGAGGTATTACTGTTGTTCCTAATGATAAAGATGAATTGATTCCACAAAGAATTATTACAGGTTATAGGATGGTAATTGATTTCCGCAAATTAAATAAGGTACTAAGAAAGATCATTACCCCTTACCTTTTATCGATCAAATGCTAGAAAGATTATGCAAACATACACATTACTGCTTTCTAGATGGTTATTCTGGTTTCTCTCAAATACCTGTGTCGGCTAAAGATCAATCAAAGACTACTTTTACATGCCCTTTTGGTACTTTTGCTTATAGACGTATGCCTTTTGGTTTATGTAATGCACCTGCTACCTTTCAAAGATGCATGGTGGCTATATTCTCTGACTTTTGTGAAAAGATTTGTGAGGTTTTCATGGACGACTTTTCCGTCTATGGATCTTCTTTTGATGATTGCTTGAGCAATCTTGATCGAGTTTTGCAGAGATGTGAAGAAACTAATCTTGTCTTGAATTGGGAAAAGTGCCACTTTATGGTTAATGAAGGTATTGTCTTGGGGCATAAAGTTTCTGAAAGAGGTATTGAAGTTGATAAAGCCAAGGTTGATGCTATTGAAAAGATGCCATGTCCCAAGGACATCAAAGGTATAAGAAGTTTCCTTGGTCACGCAGGATTTTATAGGAGGTTCATTAAGGACTTCTCAAAAATTTCTCGGCCTCTGACTAATTTATTACAAAAAGATATACCATTTGTCTTTGATGATGATTGTGTAGAAGCATTTGAAATACTTAAGAGCATTAGTCTCTGCACCTATTTGTTCAGCCACCTGATTGGAATTTACCCTTTGAAATTATGTGTGATGCTAGTGATTTGCTGTATGTAGCGACCAGACCTCAAACAGTGCCAATCTCTGTGCTCCGGTGTCATCCCTGGATCAGTAATGTTGACACCACACAGTACTGAAGGATTTATAACGAGTAGCAATCACACACTTATTACATCGAGTGTCTCAAAAGAGAACTTATTACAATAAATATGGCTTAAGGCCATCTAATAACGATAACATCGGAAGGCTTGGAAGATAAGTGAGTCCATCAACTCCAACGGCATCACTGAGTATAGAACCACGACCTAAAGGCACCTTACTCGTCGTCTGAAAAGTCTGCAACATGAACGTTGCAGCCCGAAACGGGTCAGCACATGGAATATGCTGGCAATGTAACACATAGAGAGCAAAAAGAATAAGGCTATACTACATGCATATTTGGCTGGTGGAAAGCTCTATGGTTACAGTTTTGCGTAAAGCCAATTTTTCCCTACTGCAAAGGAATAAATTTTATTTAACTATCATGGTGGTTGTTAAACATTGAGAGTGTAGACACCCTCTCAATCCCAATTAAGCATCATCATTAAAACCCAACAAATTAATTAGAGTAACATGATGAGATTCACATGATAATCCAAGTACTAGATACTCAAGATGTCCATAACCGGGGACATGGCTAACCATGATTAGTTTATACACTCTGCAGAGGTTTGCGCACTTTTCCCCACAAGACTCGATCTCCTCCGTTGGGATTCTCGCACTACATGGTGTTTGAGAAACGGATGACGAGACATAGTCTTTCAGAAAGCGCTAGCACCTTACGATCGGGTAGACCGTTACACTTTCCCCTACATCTGCTAGTCTACCACTGTAAGAGTTCGCACTTAATCAACTATGCTAGAGCCCATAGTAGCTTGTGGCTGCACACGGAAGTTTCTAGTATGAATAATCTCATGATCCTTGAGCCTGGGTGGCGGTCCAAAAGAAAAACAGGCAATCGCTGGAATACCAGGTGCCTCAATCCACCCAGATGTGTATTTAAGTTGCCACCTTAGATAAACCTTAATTTAACAATCACATCTGTCATGGATACACTCACCCAATCCGTCTACTAGCATGCATGGCTATAAGCAGAACGTAGAAGTACTGTCCAGGGTTTGATGAATTAAGGTATCGTACACTGCTCGTACTCCAAAACCACAATTTTTAGTCTGATCAATGCAAGGTTGAGGTGTACTAATCAAAATCCTGATATAGACATATCAAATTTTCTTCACTAGAAGTACTGGCGATCCCCAAGGCGAAGAACTTGGGCGGATATATCCTTTATCCAGTAACTCCTTAATCTGCTTCTTAATCTCTTCCAAATCCTTTGCGGGCATCCTATATGGTCTCTTAGATATTGGCCCTGTGCCTGGCAAAAGCTCAATCAAAAACTCAATATCTCTATCTGGTGGCATGCCTGGCAACTCTTGGAAATACATCAGGGAAATACTTTAACGAATTTACTTGAGTCCTTTTAGGCACATGCCGGGATACATACTTGATCCTTCTCCTTCTGGGGTGGTAAGCAAAATTGACTTACTGGCGCAATCGATGTTTCCTCCATACATCGACAGCCAATCCATACCCAGAATTACATCCAAACCTTGTGATTCCAAAATGATTAATCCGAGGGAAACACATGCCTACCTATACTCAATGGCACTTGAAAACATCCTTACTAGCCATATACTCCGCTCCTGGTGAGCTTACTAACATAGTGTGTTCTAAGAACTTTGGTGGGCAGGTTATACTTATCCACAAATTCCCTTGATATGTATGAATGCGATGCACCAGTATCAAAAAGAACGAGTGCAGTAAATGACTTAACCAAAAACTTACCGATTACTGCATCCGGCTGCTCTTCAACCTCCTCCACGTTAACGTGGTTCACCTGTCCCCTGTTGAAAGGGTTCGGCTTCTTCCCAGAGCTTCCATTGCCATTTCCATTCTGGGATTCAGGACATTCATTGGCATAATGTCCGGTCTTCTGGCACTTAAAACAAGTGACTTGGCTCAGGTCTCTCTTGGCTGGGGTTGATGGGTTGGTGCGGTTCTGGTTGCTTCCTC
>NC_053028.1:313733628-313789643 GCF_003073215.2 Triticum urartu | reverse complement strand
CAAGAACAAGCAAGAAACTGAGATTGCAATCTGGATATTGCGAATATAAGATGAAAGCTTTATTGATCAAGGTGGGGTTCTGTGACGTCTTGGTCTGGTCGTTGGACACAAACGAAGTACGCGAAGTTGCAGCTATGGCGAACTTTTAATCTAAACAAAACCCAAAGTCTAAACGACGCCCTAAGGGCTGTATATATGGAGGAAGAGAGGGGAATTTCGTGGCCCTTGAGGGTGGGGTCCGAAACCAACCCTAACTCTTGTTTCCCCACACATACGGACTCTAAAAATAGCCTATACTTAAGTATTTCGAAATTACATGGGCCTGGCCCATTAATAAGGTGACGCAGCACCTAGAATAGCCTATGGACGAATATTATGAAGTGGCATCTTGTATATTTCGTCCATGGCTTCATGCACTCCTTATGGCGGCTTCAAAGTCCTGAAATCATCACTTGTAACTCCGTTCTTGATCCCCATGCGCATGCCATCAACTTCATGCGTGTTCTTGCTCCAATGTTCATCCTTCTCCAAGCTAGGCCCTTCATTTGAAAGCAAAACAAATGTATCCAATTTAGGCAGCATCATAATCTCATGAACATTAGAATCATTACCAAGAAACGAAAGTACCTGGTAATTTAATTGGCGTGCGCGAGCTCTAGTAATTGGTCCAGTATATGTAATAGTAGGGACTGTGGGTGTAACAATGGTATTGATGTCCTCATCATCCTCCATATATACAGCCCTTAGGGCGTCATTTAGACTTTGGGTTTTGTTTAGATTAAAAGTTTGCCATAGCTTCAACTTCGCGTACTTTGTTTGTGTTCAACAACCAGACCAAGAAGTCACAGAACCCCACCTTCATCAATAAAGCTTTCCTCTTATATTCTAGATTGCAATTTCAGTTTCTTGCTTTTTCTTCGTTTGCTTGTGGGAAATAGACCTTCGTGGTCCGGTTGATCATACTCTGGCGTGATCAATAACCTCTCGGAGTTGGTTTAGTGATTGCTAAGGCACGACGTCTTTGCACGTTCGTAGTCGGATCGTCAAAGTCTACTCCACCAAAAACGATAACCACCATATCATCGAAAGACGGAACACCCTCGCATCTATCAAGTGGTATCAGATTTCCAAGTTACTCGGTGAGATTTTACTGCTTTTCGTAGTTTAGATCAAGTCTGTTCTTCATACCTACAGTCCACAAAAAGCCAAAAAAATTTAGGGTTAGTTCATCATATCCGAACTAGTCTGAGCCTTTGCATAATCTTTTTAGGGTTTTGCATTGTTGAATTTGCGGTTGCATCGTCGTGTCTAGTTGCTGGTCTTAGTGTCTAGTCATTTACATTTTCGAGTTCTATTCACAAGTTGTCATGCCGCCGCCGCACCACCGTCATCACCGCTGCCATATACCACCACGTCATTACAGCTGCCATATACCACCATCATCATCACCGCTGCCACATACCACCATCGTCATCACCGCTGCAATATACCACCATCGTCATCACCACTGCTATATACCACATATTCACCACCATCATGATAATCCGAGTCCACCTCCATCACAGATTCGCCACCAGTCTGTGTTCCACTGCCCTACATATATCCGCCACCAGTCCGAGTTTCCACCAGATTCATCTCTGCCACCAGTCTGAGTCCAGTATTTGTTCCTTTGTTTTCGATTTCCAAATCACGCCATACTCCGAGTCGTGACCAAGTCGGACTCCCCAACTTTAGTTGATAGAGGCGAAGGTGTCTCGATGTTTTGATGAGATGGTGGCTTTCGTTTTCTGTGGGAGTCGACCTTGACGATCCGACTACGAACGTGCGAGACGTCGCGCCTTAGCAATCGCTAAACCAACTTCCGAGGGTTATTGACCACGCCGGAGCACGATCAACCTGACCACGAGGGTCTGTTTCCTGCGAGCAAACGAAGAACAAGCAAGAAACTGAGATTGCAATCTGGATATTGCGAATATAAGATGAAAGCTTTATTGATCAAGGTGGGGTTCTGTGACGTCTTGGTCTGGTCGTTGGAACACAAACGAAGTACGCGAAGTTGCAGCTATGGCGAACTTTTAATCTAAACAAAACCCAAAGTCTAAACGACGCCCTAAGGGCTGTATATATGGAGGAAGAGAGGGGAATTTCATGGCCCTTGAGGGTGGGGTCCGAAACCAACCCTAACTCTTGTTTCCCCACACATACGGACTCTAAAAATAGCCTATACTTAAGTATTTCGAAATTACATGGGCCTGGCCCATTAATAAGGTGACGCAGCACCTAGAATAGCCTATGGACGAATATTATGAAGTGGCATCTTGTATATTTCGTCCATGGCTTCATGCACTCCTTATGGCGGCTTCAAAGTCCTGAAATCATCTCTTGTAACTCCGTTCTTGATCCCCTTGCGCATGCCATCAACTTCATGCGTTTTCTTGCTCCAATGTTCATCCTTCTCCAAGCTAGGCCCTTCATTTGAAGCAAAACAAATGTATCCAATTTAGGCAGCATCATAATCTCATGAACATTAGAATCATTACCAAGAAACGAAAGTACCTGGTAATTTAATTGGCGTGCGCGAGCTCTAGTAATTGGTCCAGTATATGTAACAGTAGGGGCTGTGGGTGTAACAATGGTATTGATGTCCTCATGGTCAAGTCCTTCCCCTTCTTGAAATGAAGTCGTCCTCGACGGAAGCTCATCTTCCTCACCCAAATAAGGCTTCAAATCTGCAATGTTAAAAGTGGGACTAACCCCAAAATCTGCAGGCAGCTCAAGTTTATATGCATTATCATTTATTTTCTCTAACACCTTAAAAGGACCATCAGCACGTGGCATTAGCTTTGATTTGCGCAGATTAGGAAATCTATCCTTACGCAAATGTAACCAAACAAGATCTCCAGGTGCAAACACAACATGTTTTCTACCCTTATCTCCAGCAAGTTTATATTTAGCATTCATACGCTCAATGTTTTCCTTAGTTAATTCATGCATTTTTAAAATCAATTCAACGTTCTTTAGCATCAAAATTAACCTTCTCGAAGATGGAAGAGGCAACAAATCAATAGGTGCACGAGGTAGGAAACCATACACAATTTCAAAAGGGCACATCTTAGTAGTAGAATGCAATGAACGATTATAAGCAAATTCAATATGAGGCAAGCATTCTTCCCACATTTTCTTGTTATTCTTCAAAACAGCCCTAAGCATAGTAGACAATGTTCTATTGACTACTTCAGTTTGTCCATCAGTTTGGGGGTGACAAGTAGTACTAAAAAGCAGCTTAGTCCCCAACTTAGCCCATAAACATCTCCAAAAGTGGCTAAGAAATTTAGTATCACGATCTGAAACAATAGTATTTGGCACACCATGTAAGCGAATAATTTCATGAAAGAACAAATCAACAACATTAACAGCATCATCGCTTTTAGGACATGGTATAAAGTGTGCCATTTTCGAGAACCTATCCACGACAACAAATATGCTATCCCTCCCCTTCTTTGTTCTAGGTAAACCTAAAACAAAGTCCATAGATATATCCTCCCAAGGAACACAAGGTACAGGCAAAGGCATATATAAACCATGAGGATTGAGTCGTGACTTAGCTCTTTGACATGTAGTGCAGCGAGCAACAAAACGCTCAACATCCCGTCTCATCTTTGGCTAAAAGAAATGTGTAGCAAGTATATCCTCCGTCTTCTTGACGCCAAAGTGTCCCATTAATCCTCCTCCATGCGCCTCCTGCAACAACAAAAGACGAACGGAGCTAGCTGGAATGCATAGCTTGTTAGCACGAAACACAAATCCATCGTTAAGAACGAACTTGTTCCAAGTTCTCCCTTCCTTACAATTCTGCAATACATCTTTAAATTCAGCATCATGAACATATTGATCTTTGATGGTCTCCAAACCAAATATTTTAAAGTCAAGTTGTGAAAGCATAGTATAACGACGAGACAAGGCATCAGCAATAACATTTTCTTTACCCTTCTTGTGTTTAATGACATAAGGGAAAGTCTCAATGAATTCAACCCATTTAGCATGTCTACGGTTCAGTTTTGCTTGACTTTTAATGTGTTTCAAAGATTCATGATCAGAATGTATAACAAATTCCTTGGGCCATAAATAATGTTGCCATGTTTCTAAGGTCCGAACAAGAGCATATAATTCTTTATCATAAGTAGAATAGTTCAGACTAGGCCCACTCAATTTTTCAGAAAAGTATGCAACAGGTTTTCCATCTTGTAATAACACACCTCCTAATCCAATTCCACTAGCATCACATTCAAGCTCAAAAGTCTTATTGAAATTAGGAAGTTGGAGTAAAGGAGCATGTGTCAACTTATCTTTCAATACCGTGAAGGCTTCTTCCTGTGCGGTACCCCAAACAAAAGGCACATCCTTCTTTGTAAGCTCGTTGAGAGGTGCAGCAATGGTGCTGAAATCTCTCACAAAACGCCTATAGAAACCAGCGAGGCCAAGGAAACTCCTCACTTGTGTGACCGTTTTGGGCTGCGGCCAACTCTCAATAGCTTCAATCTTGGCTTTATCAACTTCAATTCCCTGTGGAGTAACAACATAGCCAAGAAAAGATACTCTGGTCGGTGCAAAAGGTGCACTTTCCAAGGTTACCAAACAAACGTGCATCACGTAGAGCAATAAAAACAGCACGTAAATGTTCCAAATGTTCCTCCAAAGATTTGCTATAAATCAATATGTCATCAAAGTAAACTACCACAAATCGTCCAATGAAAGCACGTAAAACTTCGTTCATTAACCTCATGAAAGTACTAGGTGCATTAGTTAACCCAAAAGGCATGACTAACCACTCATATAATCCAAACTTAGTTTTAAATGCTGTTTTCCATTCATCACCCAACTTCATACGAATTTGATGGTATCCACTACGCAAATCAACAACAAAAGACGAACGAAGCTAGCTGGAATGCATACCTTGTTATCACGGAACACAAATCCATCATTAACGACGAACTTGTTCCATGTTCTTCCTTCTTTACAATTTTGCCTTACATCTTTAAAATCAGCATCATGCACATATTGATCTTTGATGGTCCCCAAACCAAATATTTTGAAGTCAAGTTGTGAAAGCATAGTATAGCGACAAGACAATGCATCGGCAATAACATTTTCTTTACACTTCTTGTGTTTAATGACATAAGGGAAAGTCTCAATGAATTCAACCCATTTAGCATGTTTACGATTCAGTTTAGCTTGACTTTTAATATGTTTCAACGATTCATGATCAGAATGTATAACAAATTCTTTGGGCCATAAATAATGTTGCCATGTTTCTAAAGTTCGAACAAGAGCATATAATTCTTTATCATAAGTAGAATAATTTAGACTAGGCCCACTCAATTTTTCACAAAAGTATGCAACAGGTTTGCCATCTTGTAATAACACACCTCCTAATCCAATTCCACTAGCATCACATTCAAGCTCAAAATTCTTATTAAAATCAGGAAGTTGGATTAAAGGAGCATGTGTCAACTTATCTTTTAATACCATGAAAGCTTCTTCCTGTGCAGTACCCCAAACAAAAGGTACATCCTTCTTTGTAAGCTCATTGAGAGGTGCAGCAATGGTGCTGAAATCTCTCACAAAACGCCTATAGAATCCAGTGAGGCCAAGAAAACTCCTCACTTGTGTGACTGTTTTGGGTTGTGGCCAACTCTCAATAGCTTCAATCTTGGCTTTATCAACTTCAATTCCCTATGGAGTAACAACATAGCCAAGTAAAGATACTCGGTCGGTGCAGAAGGTGCACCTCCCAAGGTTACCAAATGTTGGGGATATTACTACTGGGCATAAACCGGCCTATCTGGGCCGGGTTAACTTCGTCAGTAGTTAAGTATGTTAAAGCCCAAGAAGACAGAGGAGGGTTCAAGGCCCATGGTCGGTTCAAGGCCTGTAGCCGTAAACCAGCGTTAGTAGTTAACCTGTATTGTAAGTTAGGAATAAGTAGAGACCAAACCGGATACATCTATGAGCCGGTATTGGGACTCCGTAAGCCGACGGGAGTCACCCGTGTATATAAGGGGACGACCCGGCGGCGGTTCAAGGACAACAGACAACAACTCGAGACATAGGCGAAGCTTGTTTGCTCCCTAGTCATCGAAACCCCATCAATTCCATAACAACTAGACGTAGGCTTTTACCTTCATCGAAGGGGCCGAACTAGTATAAACTCTCTTGCGTCCTTGTGTCCGCTTTAACCCCTCCAAGCTAACCCGTCACGATGGCTCCACGACTAAGTCCTTTCTCTAGGACATCTGCCGTGACAAAACCACGACAGTTGGCGCCCACCGTTGGGCTGTCGCATGATGGTTTCCGGTTCTTGGAGGGCCGCTTTGAAGGACTCGAGGGCTACGCTGTAGGCCGGATGACTAAGAGTCGTCGCGGTAAGCTCTACATTAACGACGCAGGCTGGGGCCCCGAGGCCGGCTCACTTGAGTACGGGTACCGGGTCCCCTTTGGTAGCATTCACGTTTTCATTGGCAAGATCGGTGAGCCGGGCCCTGAGCCGGACATCTGCACCGACCTCGTCGAGACGGCTCAGCGTGCGCGATCCGCCCGGGTTAAACCGGCCATGAAGCGTGCCTTCGTGGGAATCATCCATGGAGGAAGTTATGAGGACGGATCGGAATTTCGCGACGCGACCGTCGTTTGTTCCGGTGATGAATCTTCGACCGGAGAAACCGAATCTCTTTATCAGCTACAAGATGGCCGGATTGGGAGTTGTTCCGATGGTGATAGTATTCCGGACCCCTCTGATCTGCCCAACCGGGTTGGAATATTCATGGCCGGAACACAAGCAGCGCTTCATTCTTCGACAGCTGCGGCAACGGTCTCGGGCTCAACAGCGGCGACGGCTGCCGGGGCAGGAGGCCCTGTGCGCCCGCCGGCTCAGGTTTTATCAGAACTATTTGATGTGTTGGCTGTGCTTATGGCGGAAGTTAATCCGCCGGATCAGGACGTTCACAACGTGGAGATTGCAAAGGTAAAGGAACAGATCACCCAGGCCAAGGCGGATCTGGCGGCTGAGGACACCAGGATGGCCGCAGAGCGGGCCGCTTTAGATGCACAGGCCTACAAGCTTATGTTGGACCAGAGCGCGTCGCATGAAGTCATGAGGAGGAAGCACCGATCCCGCTTACCTCCGGTTTTCGAGGCCAGAGACCTTTTCAACACTCCAGGACCAAGAGCCGGCAATCCGCTGGAGGGAAACCGGGCAGAAGCCCCTGGGATCGGTGCACCGGTTCAGCCTCGTCAGATGGACCCGCCTCGTCAAAACACCGTTGTACCTCAGGCTGCTTTAACACCTCCGGGTCACTACTCCAACCCAATGGACAATCTTGTTGCCGCTGCTGCATGGCTGGAGGCCATTCCAATTGAAGGTGACTCGCCGCAGGCAGTAGAGACGCGACAGGTCAAGGAACTTCTGAGGACAGCTTTGGCCCAACAGGAAGCGTACTCGTACAGCCGCGACCGGATCCACTCGACCCCCCGTCCAAGCCGGAGCTATAGCAGACACATGGATGAACCGGCAGTGTCGAGTAATGAACAACGTGGGGCACCCCGTGACAATAACCCGGCGGGTGGTGCTGATGACGCTCAGGGAGTGGTGGACCGGGCCCGCGCGCGCAGGGAGGCCGAGTTAGCCACACAGCATCAGGCTCGGCAGCTCACGCCGGTTCGTCCAATCACCTTGGCTGAACCTGGTGTTACTTCTAGTTCTTTGGGGGTGCCTTGCCTTATCCCCGCTTGACGCAACGTGCGCCTGCCCAAGGATTTCAAAGGCCCACGCAAGGTACCAAATTACACGGTGGATCAACCTCCAGAGACATGGGTGGAGAGCTATGAGATGGCCATGGAGATGCTTGATGTGGATGACGCGGCGTGTGCGAAATACTTCACCATGATGCTCGAAGGAACGGCCCGCACTTGGTTAAAAAGCTTGCCGGCTAATTCTATTAGTTCATGGGCCCAATTACGAGACCGGTTTATCAGCAATTTCAAAGATACCTGTAAACAGCCTATGTCGATAGTGGACTTAGCTGCATGCGTCCAGGAGGAAGGAGAATCAATGACTCATTGGGTGCGCCGGGTTTCACAAGTGTTGCACTCCTCAGACCGCATCAACGCTGACACCACATTATTAACCCTAGAAGGCAACTGCCGGTTTGGACCCCTAAAGCTGAAGTTGGGACGGATGAAGCGTCATTGCACCGACATGGGGACCCTCATGGCTGCTTTGGTGAAATATGCTGATTCTGATAGTACCAAGGATCCCGAATCTGATGATGACAAGACAGGGAAAGGGAAGAAGAATAGCAGCTCCAAAGGTCAGCAGCATCACTAGGCAGGCAATGGTGGAGGAGGCAAGCGTAAGGCGGATGGTAACATGGACTTTGTGGCTAATACCAACGCACAGGACAATGGCCAGCAACGCAAGGGTAGGCCGAAAAATCGTAATGGAGCGCCCAACCCTAACCCAAACTGCCTAAACTATCTGCTAAGCCAGCCCTGTCCAAGACATGGGACGAAGGAGGCGCCGGCAAACCACCTTTGGAAAGATTGCTTTATTATGCAGGAGTTCAAGAATTCTAATAATTTCCGGTATGATCACGAATCTGGCGGTGGCTCGGGATCCGGGCCGGGTTACGGAGGAGGAAGTTCCGATTCAGGATTCAATGGTAATCCGGGCGGACATAATGGTCAAAATAGTCAGAACAACTAGGGTGGTTACAACCAACAGCAGCAACAGTCAGGTTACCAGAGCAACCCAAAGCAGTTGAGTAATGGGTAGTACCATGTCTTCACCACTAGCTTGGACAAGCGAGACCGGAAAGTTCAGAGGCGGGCGGTCAACTCTGTTGAACCGGCCATACCCCGTTATCTACGTTGGTCTGAACAGCCAATCATATGGAGCAGAGAAGATCACCCTCCCCAGGTCGATAATCTGGGTCAGTTGGCTTTGGTGGTGGCGCCTCAGGTGGGAGGTTACAAGTTCACCAAGGTGCTCATGGATGGAGGGAGCAGCATTAACACCCTGTATTACGAGACCTTTCGTCGTATGGGACTAACAGATAAGAATCTCAAACCGTCTAATACAGTATTCCATGGTGTAGTGCCTGGCAGATCAGCATATCCCGTTGGTAAGATAGCTCTAGAAGTGGCCTTTGGGGATGATCATGATTCCAGGTCGGAGATATTGACATTTGAAGTGGTGAAAATCCAAAGTCCATATCATGCCCTGTTTGGGCGACCGGCCTACGCCAAGTTTATGGCTCGGCCCTGTTATGTGTATTTGCAGCTCAAGATGCCGGGTCACAAGGGGACAATAACGGTTCACGGAAGCCGCAAAATCGCTTTGGAATGCGAGGAAGGAGATGCGGCTTATGCAGAGTCAGTTTGTGCCACCAAGGAGTTGAAGTACTATAAAGACAATGTTGATCCGGCGGACATGACTCCGTTGAAAAAGCCAACTACGGAGCATGATCCGGCCCTGAAGTTCAAATCGGCAGCAGAAACTAAGCTTGTTGACTTCGTACCTGGTGATTCGTCCAAGCAGTTCAGCATCAGTGCCAACTTGAATCCGAAATAGGAAAGTGCGCTCATCGAGTTCATCTGTGAGAATCAGGACATTTTTGCATGGAAGCCCTCTGACATGCCAGGTGTACCAAGGCAACTCGCTGAGCACACACTTAATGTGGATCCTAAATATAAACTGGTGAAATAGTTCCTCCGCCGGTTTAACGAAGAAAGACGCAAGGCAATTGGAGAAGAGGTAGCCAGGCTCTTAGCAGCTGGCTTAATTTTTGAAGTTTTTCACCCTGAGTGGCTTGCCAATCCGGTGCTGGTCCTCAAGAAAAACGGCACCTGGCGCATGTGTGTGGATTACACAGATCTTAATAAGGCTTGTCCAGCAGATCCTTTTGCTCTCCCCCGTATTGATCAAATTATTGATACTACGGCGGGCTGTGAGCGTTTAAGTTTTTTGGATGCGTATTCTGGCTATCATCAGTTCAAAATGGCAGTTAAGGACCAGGAGAAGACGGCATTTATAACTCCCTTTGGAGCCTTCTGCTATGTGTCTATGCCCTTCGGGCTCAAGAGTGCCCAAGCGACGTACCAACGGTGTGTACAAAATTGTCTTCACAAGCAGATTGGCCGTAATGTACATGCTTACGTGGATGATATCGTGGTTAAGTCCAGGGAGAAGTAGACTCTGATTGATGATTTGAAGGAAACCTTTGATAACCTGAGGACATACAAGATGATGCTTAATCCGGACAAGTGTGTCTTTGGTGTACCGGCGGGCAAGTTATTAGGCTTCTTGGTGTCCAATAGGGGAATTGAGGCTAATCCGGAGAAGATCACAGCCATCACCTCCCTCGCTAAGACGAAGTGTATCAATGATGTTCAGCGCTTGGCAGGCCGGATTGCTGCGTTAAGCCGGTTTATCAGTCGCCTCGGTGAGAAGGCAATCCCTTTGTATCAGATGTTGAAAAAGACGGATCAGTTTGTCTAGAGTTCTGCTGCTGATGAAGCACTTGAGGACTTAAAACAGCAATTGGCCAATCTGCCTGTGCTCGCTGCTCCCATTGACAAGGAGCCATTGCTGCTATATGTTGCTGCTAATGCTCGGGCGGTCAGCGTGGCTATTGTGGTAGAGCGAAAGGAGGCAGGTAAGGAGCATCCGGTTCAACGTCCGGTCTATTATATCAGCGAGGTGCTCATTGAGTCCAAGCAAAGGTATCCGCATTGGCAGAAGCCGGTGTATGGAGTTTTTATGGCAAGCTGGAAGCTTAAACAATACTTCCAAGGGCATCCAATTACAGTGGTCAGTTCTGCTCCTTTAGGAGATATCATCCAGAACCGGGAAGCAACTGGCCGGATTGCCAAGTGGGCTATAGAGCTGGGGCCGTACGGTTTGAAGTATGTGCCTCGGACAGCGGTTAAGTCTCAAGCACTTGTTGATTTCATCAATGATTGGACGGAAATGCAAGCACCTGAAGAAAAGCCGGATCATACGTATTGGACCATCCATTTTGACGGATCCAGGCAATTGGAAGGCTCGGGGGCTGGAGTCGTATTAACTTCCCCACGAGGAGATCAGTTTTGTTATGTTCTCCGCTTAATGTTCCCTTGTACTAACAATGCAGCTGAGTATGAAGCCTTGCTCCATGGTCTCCGGATTGCTAAGGAGATGAATCTAAGTCGAGTTAAGTGCTTCGGTGACTCGGACCTTGTGGCTCAGCAGGTGTCTGGCACTTGGGACTCCAAGGACCCACTCATGGCAGCATATCGTCGTGAGGTGGATATTGTTGCAGGTTATTTCATAGGCTATCAGGTGGACCACGTGGACCGGCGGAAAAATGAAGCGACGGACGCTTTAAGCCGGCTGGGCTCTCAGCGCAAACCGGTCCCGCCCAATGTTTTTCTGGATGTGCTGCACAACCCGTCGGTGAAGATCCCCGGTGAAGAGGATTTGGCTATTCCTGATCCGGAGGCTCAATTGGTGGCAGCTCTTCATGTTATTCCAGATTGGACGCTTCCTTACCTGGCGTACAAGAACCGGGGCGAGTTGCCAGAGGATGAGATTCTGGCCCGGCAGATAATCCGGCGATCCAAGTCCATGGCTATCATCAACGGCGAGTTGCATCATTGCAGTGTATCAGGAGCTTTTCAACGTTGAGTGTCCCCTGAAGAAGGCCGTTAAATTTTGCGTGAGATCCACGAAGGAGATTGTGGTCACCACGTCGGTTCAAAGTCTCTATTGGCTAAAGCGTTTCGCCATGGCTTCTATTGGTTAACTGCTCATGCGGATGCGGAGGATCTGGTCAGACGATGTGATGGTTGCCAAAGGTTTTCAAGACGTGCTCATGTACCGGCTCAAGAATTGAGAATGATTCCAATTACTTGGCCATTTGCGACTTGGGGGCTGGATATGGTTGGGCCTTTCAAAAGGTCCAAATATAAGAAGACCCACCTCCTGGTGGCGGTTGACAAGTTTACAAAGTGGGTGGAGGCAGAACCTGTTAGCAAGTGTGATGCGGCCACGGCGGTTCAGTTCATCAAAAAGGTGATTTTCCGGTTTGGCTTTCCGCACAGTATTATCACAGATAATGGTACCAATTTGTCCAAAGGTGCTATGAAGGAGTTCTGCGAACGGGAGCACATCCGGCTTGACGTTTCATCAGTGGCACATCCACAGTCCAATGGTCAAGCAGAAAGAGCTAATCAAGAGATCCTGAGAGGCATCAAGCCCCGGCTCATGGTTCCTTTGCAGAGAACGCCGGGTTGTTGGGTAGAAGAATTACCATCTGTGCTATGGAGCATCAACACAACACCCAACAGATCAACAGGATACACACCGTTCTTCATGGTTTATGGAGCGGAGGCGGTTCTCCCTAGTGATATCCGTCATGATTCACCTCGTGTAACGGCTTATATTGAAGCGGACAACGAGGCAGCACGGCAAGATGCTTTGGGCCGGTTGGATGAAGAGCGTGACATCGCAGCCGCCCGATCGGCGATTTACCAGCAGGATCTTCGTCGTTATCACAGTCGTCGGGTCAGAACCAGAACCTTTCAGGAGGGAGATTTGGTGCTTCGGCTCATCCAAGATCAGACTGGTATGCATAAGTTATCCCCACCTTGGGAGGGGCCTTTCGTGGTCAGCAAGAATCTGCACAATGGGTCATACTATCTGATCGATATTCGAGAACATAAGGACTCACGTACATCAGAGGAGGAGACCAACAGGCCGTGGAACATAGCTCATCTTCGGCCTTATTATACCTGAGCCATTTGTTCTACTTATGTACATAGTACAGCGATGTATATATTAACTATAATAAACCGGAACCTCAGCTAAAGCGGGGTATCTGTTCTTTTACATCATGTGTGGTTACACGGAGTTGTTTTAAAGCAGCTTCCGGTTTACCCCTTGAGTTCGCTTTGCTAAAAGCATCGTGTTATATCACTTGGAGGATTGGTCATGTCCGAACCAATACCATGCCTCTTGATAGGCGAGAGCCACCAGATCACTTGGGGACTTGGTCATGTCTGAACCAGTCATGCCTCTTGATCGGCCTAAGGCCACAGAATCACTTGGGGGCTTGGTCGAACCCGAACCATGACCATGCCATTTGGTCGGCATAAATGCCACAGTTTCATTTGGGGACCTGGCTGACTAGAACCATAGTTACACCTAACGGGAGCTTGGTCGTGTTTGGCCATGGTAACGCCATTTGATCAGCTTAAATAAACCTTTTTTGGCAAACGGTTTTGTCATTGCTTTTGCTTCACACTTTTCTTTGAAGGGGTGTTTTTTGCTTTTTATTGCGTTTTTTAAACCGACAAAGTTTTTTAACCAATCAATTAACGGAACACAGTTCACGTCAATCCAGAGACTATTTGCCCGGTTTGATCCTTGTTGTTAACATCCTCTTATGGAGTAACACGGTGTTTATTATAACCCGGCACGGTTTACATGGTAAACCAGTGTCATATATATATATATATACAGGAGCTGTTATCTCCTCCAACAGTGTGGGTTTGCAAAACTCCGCTTCAAGATTGGCCAAGCCAACTTCACACTCAACAATGGCAGGTATTATGTATCTCAAAAATTTGATCATATACTTAAAATTTTGTTTTGGATGTTTTGATTTCATATATACAGACATCATATTCCGCCTGACGTTACAACCGCGGTGGCACTTGACGAATTTCTCATTTCAAAAAGTGTTTTCGGAAGTTCATTACCACAGGAAGAACAAATTATGCACAAAGGCATATCAACATCAAAGGTATCAGCTAGCCTATTACAAGGCAACATGGTGCCCATAATAATATACTTGTTTTTCACAAAGGAGAGACAGTTTTAAAACCGGCTTCCGGTTCAAGCTTGGTCACCAGCCTAGCCTGATGGTTGTGGGTCATCATGTGCCGCTTCAGCCTCTGTTTCTCTACCCAGCGGCTGGAAATCCACAGTTGTCCAGTCGATTCCCATTAATGCTTGAAAAACAGCTTCATCATGGATCAGCAATGACGGATCAATATCGGGAGCGTAAGTATGCTTACGAATTGGAGGGATCAGATTTTCCGATTCATGGATTGGTGTAGCTATTCGCTTGTTCTGACTATCATATTGCGCTTGATAATGAGACAAGTCTGCTTCCTCAGCCAACTGACAAGCTAGCGGACGTACCTCCCGGTTTATTGCTCGCAGATCCGCTTCACCAAATTCTGACCCGTCTTCCTTCAAGCTAGGATAGCCCTGAGCCGCTTCAATAGGATCAAAATCTGGCACCCAGGCTTTTGCCCGGATTAAGGCGTTGATTGCACCGGTTCGAGCAGCAGATTTCTTCAGCTCTTCAACCCGGGCAGGAAGCACTGACAGTTTCATCAGAGTATCTTGAATCAAAGTGGGCACCGGTTTGTTATGAGACGCGGTACAGATGATCCGCTGAGCACCAGTATACAATTGTTCAACCAATGTATAGGCGGCTTTCAATTTCTTTCGCACATCTGACCCCAAGTGACCAATGCGTGTCCCTGAAATACCATAAAGAGTTAATAAACCGGCGACTCTGTAAGAAGGCAGAGCCAATTCAGAAGGCAAGCTGGCTTACCAAAGATAGCAGTGGTCATGGCATGCATGTGCCGCTTTATGCTGGTCAGTTCATCCGTCACTGGCTTTAGTGCAGCCTCGGCATCCTCTCTCGTTTGATCAAAGCGGACTTTTCAGTGGCCCAATCCGCCCGTTTCTTCTTGAAGTTCTCCTTAAGTTGTTCCATGGCGCTTAAAGCGCTGGCCAATTCCTCTTTTGCTTTGGAGGTTTCAGCCTGTTGGGTTTTCAGGTTTTCTTGAAGATCGATGACTTGGTTTTCTTTCGTCCTCAGCTCCGCCTGCATGCTTACAGATATATGCTTCAACAAATCGGTATAAGGATTCAAGTACCAACCACATAACAAGTTATGCGCTTAGCACTTGGGGGCTAATGCATATTCGATCTTCATCTTTCAATTGTTTAGAAAGTCCCAAGATCAATACAAGTATTCAGCTTGGCACTTGGGGGCTAATGGCTATTTGATCATATATATTCTGATGCGGCAGTTTCAATTACTTAAAGTACCGGTTTAACTACGCTAAGTTGAACCGGCCCTTGGGGGCTACATCAGGGAATTTCAAAGCATCAAGATTTATATTATTAAGTCCCGGTTTGAAAGAATATTTCAAACCGGCCCTTGGGGGCTAGGAGAGTCAGCAAGAATGGAAGCATACAAGTAGGAAGGAGCGTATGGAAGTTACCTCATATTTATCTTTCATCATATTAACCAGACCGGCTTCATAGTCACGACTGGTATACAGCCGGCTCAGATAGCCGGAATGGATATCTTGGGCGTTCAGAGCAGTGTAAGTCGTCAGATCAGCGTTCCACTTGCCTTTGCCAACGGCAAAAAATTCTTCCTTGGCAGAATGTTTGGATAAAGCGACAGGATTGCTTGGCTCAGTATGGCCAGTGCCAGTAATGACAACCTCATCATCTGTGGTACCGCCGGTTTGCACTGGAGCTATTGGCTTGTCAGTAGGTTTTGCTGGACCGGTGGAGCTTTCAATCCGGATGGAACCTGTGGGCTGATGGATAGGACCTGAGGTATCAGTAGGTCTCTCTTCAGCAATAAGATCATCATCTTGCTGCGGTGGATCATTGGGAATATCCTCAGGAATAGCCGCTTTAGCATTGGGTGTCTTGCCTGCTTCAAGAACGACATCTTCTTCGGCCGTTTTGTCTAGGCGGGCCTTCTTGCTTGGCCTAGGTTTGGCCCTGAGAAGAATAATAAATCAAATACAGCATATGTTCTAAGGCGATGTACTGCAAACATCACCATAAGTATAGCTTACCCAAGCACCGTTTTAAGCGGTGGGAGCTGAGTAGCCGATGACTCGCCAGAAGATGAGTGGGAAGTAACCTGGTAATCGGAGTCAGACGGATTAAGAGGTTGACGAAAGCAGCCCGCTTTAGGACAAGCACTGACAAGCAAATTAGAGACCTCTGAATGGCATTTCCGAACCGGACTATTCGGTAAACCGACGGAGGTAACTACCTGGCCGCCGTGCCGGGTTGTGCGACGAGCTTCATGTTGTTGGGTCTTCATAAGAAATTTAGGATCCTAATAAGCAAGAGGATGAGAAAATTTAACTTTCCGGTTTACCTAGCGGATTTTTTGTGAAGGCAAAGTTTCTGAATCGGAAGAGAGAATAATTACCTCTGCAACATCCGCGTGGCTGGCTTCGGCATCATCCTGACAAATATCATCATCAATAAGACGCATGAAAAATAAACCAAGTGAGTCAAGCTCTACCTCAAAGTCCGGATTATCCACATCATCATCAGGGGCCGGATTAGAAGATGCAGTGGTTCTTTTCCTGTGGGCAGTCTTCTTCACAGCTTTAGTCTTTTGCCGAGTTGCTCTTTCCGGTTTGTCTGGTTTTTCTGGTTTCTCCTGCGGCAGTTTTTTGCTCCAAAACGGATCATTGCCCTGATTATGCAGACACTGATATTAAACAATGACCAGACATATCAATAACAGATTCAGCAAAGAAAAAAAATCAATGTCTTACAGCTGGCGGTTTGTTGGTGCCACAGAAGGGAAGCAGGCCGGTTCTAGCGCAGACGTGTTCCGGTTCATTCAGCATCTTATTCACAGCCTCTGTGATTTCTTCATCGGAGAGCTAGATTTTTGAATGTCGTAGTGGGTCATCAACACTGTCAGTATACTCGCACATCAAACCGGAGCGCTGACTAAGGGGCAGTATGCTCCATGATATACAACAGCGAGCGAGATCAACCCCTGTTAAACCGTTGTCCATAAAGGCTCTGAGCTTTGACAGTTGGGGAGCATATTTGCTTCTCTCCTGGGCAGTCAATCTTTGAGGAAAAGGGTGTGTATTGCTGAGCCGCTCCGGACGAAAGCCAGGCAAGGGATTCTCACCAGCAGGGGAGGTGTCTTTGCAGTAGAACCATGTCTGATTCCACTCCTTGGGGTGACTGTGCAGCTTGGCGTGAGGGTATGTGACCTCTTTCCTTTTCTGAATCGCCACGCCACCCAACTCTGTATTAGAGCCATCAGTAAACTCAGTACGGCGGTTTAGATGGAAAAGGTCTCTGAACAATTCCACTGTGGGCTCCTCTTGAAAGAACACCTCACAGAGCACTTGGAAGTGACACATATTTGTAACAGAGTTGGGGCCATTGTCTTGCGGATGGAGTTGGAAATCGGCTAAAACATCCCGGTAAAATTTAGAACCGGGCGGCTTAAAGCCCCGGGCTAAGTGATCTACGAAAACAACAACCTCTCCTTCTCGAGATGTGGGAGGGCATTCTTTGCCAGGAGCCCTCCAATGGATGGTATCTGAAGCAAGTTCAAAAAAATGCTTAAAGGTTCAAAGGAGCGGTACCGAACCAATGAGCAAAACGTTCATATAGATCTATGGTTTGAGATGCATAAGTGAAGGCGAAGGTCAAACAACTATCGTTGCACAGAGTAAAGATTTGCGGATTCATCTAAAGATCTATCGTATGAGCAAGATGCAGACGATGAACACTGAAGAACTGTGAAACCCTAGGCCAGATCTGCAGGGGAAAGGATAGAAGGTTTACCGGAGCTGAGGAAGATGCGGAAGGTTGCCGCGATGTTCTGGTGCGCTCAGGTTGATGCAGCGGCCAAGGATGAGGCAGAGGTCGACGGCGGCGGCGGAGCTCCGAGGCTGGCGACGCGAGGAAGACGAAGAAGGCACGGAAGGAGAAAAGAAATGACCCTTCGGTCCTATTTATAAGGCGAAAGAACATGAGTCAGGCGCGATAATCAAGGGGCCACAAAACGGAGCTGTCGCCTCGATTTCCGCCGATCTATTAAACAAAGAAGCATAATGGATAGCTTCGTTATGACAGGTGACGTCACTCCGGTTTTTACAGCAGTCAGAGAAGATGACATCATGGCGGTTTTACCAATTTATAAAAAGATGTTGAAGATGAAGCTTTTATTAAAGGATTGACATGAACCCGTTCAAATCAATCTGGGGCCTAATGTTGGGGATATTACTACTGGGCGTAAACCGGCCTATCTGGGCCGGGTTAACTTCGTCAATAGTTAAGTATGTTAAAGCCCAAGAAGACAGAGGAGGGTTCAAGGCCCATGGTTGGTTCAAGGCCTGTAGCCATAAACCGGCGTTAGTAGTTAACCTGTATTGTAAGTTAGGAATAAGTAGAGACCAAACCGGATACATCTATGAGCCGGTATTGGGACTCCGTAAGCCGACGGGAGTCACCCGTGTATATAAGGGGACGACCCGGCGGCGGTTCAAGGACAACAGACAAAAACTCGAGACATAGGCGAAGCTTGTTTGCTCCCTAGTCATCGAAACCCCATCAATTCCATAACAACTAGACATAGGCTTTTACCTTCATCGAAGGGGCCGAACTAGTATAAACTCTCTTGCGTCCTTGTGTCCGCTTTAACCCCTTCAATCTAACCCGTCACGATGGCTCCACGACTAAGTCCTTTCTCTAGGACATCTGCCGTGACAAAACCACGACACCAAACAAACGTGCATCACGTAGAGCAATAAAAATAGCACGTAAATGTTCCAAATGTTCCTCCAAAGATTTGCTATAAATCAATATGTCATCAAAATAGACTACCACAAATCGTCCAATGAAAGCACGTAAAACTTCGTTCATTAATCTCATGAAAGTACTAGGTGCATTAGTTAACCCAAAAGGCATGACTAACCACTCATATAATCCAAACTTTGTTTTAAATGTTGTTGTCCATTCATCTCCCATTTTCATAGAATTTGATGGTATCCACTACGCAATTCAACTTCAGAGAATATTGTAGAGCCACTCAATTCATCAAGCATGTCATCTAGCCTAGGAATAGGATGACTATAACGAATAGTAATATTATTAATGCCTCTACAATCAACACACATATGAGACGTACCATCCTTCTTTGGCACTAGTGTAATAGGAACAGCATAAGGACTAAGAGATTCATGTATATAACCTTTGTCGAGCAGCTCCTGTACTTGACGCATAATCTCTTTCATCTCCTTTGGATTGGTATGGTATGACGCACGGTTAGGCAGTGAAGCACCGGGAATTAAGTCAATCTGATGCTCAATCCCTCGAATAGGTGCTAATCCCGGTGGCACGTCTTGTGGAAAGACGTCAGCGAACTCCTGCAAAATTTTAGTGACAGTAGGAGGCAAAGAGGAAGGTACATCCTCGAAAGAAAACAACGCCTCTTTGCACACAAAAGCATAGCAAACAGATTTGCTGAAATCTAGATCATCAATATCAGATTTGGTGGCAAGTAAACATGCACTTTTCATTTAATTTCAGAAGCAACACTAGATGGTTTATTATTAGGCTTCATTTGTTGCTCAAATTCTTTTTCCACAATCTGATTTTCACTCTTATTTTTCTCCTGTTTTACTTTTTTAGCTCTATTAATATCATCGTTCAAAATGGAATCAGGAGTCATAGGAAGCAAAGTAATATTTTTGTCCTCATGAATAAGAGTATACTGATTGTTTCTACCATGGTGTACATAATTTTTACCAAATTTCCATGGTCTACCAAGAAATAAGGAACATTCTTGCATAGGTACCACATCACAATCAACATAATCAGCATATGTAGAGATACTAAAATGCACACAAACAGTACGTGTTACCTTAACCTTGTCGCTGTTGTTGAACCATTGGATGTAGTAAGGATGTGGATGTGGTATTGTGGTGAGAGATAGCTTCTCCACCATCTCCATGCTAGCCAAGTTGTTCCAGCTCCCTCCATCTATCATGACGCGAACAGAATGTTCCTTCACAACTCCCGTTGTATGGAACAAATTATGCATATGATTTTGTTCTGCTTGTGTAACATGCACACTCAAAACACGTTGAGCAACTAAACATTCATACCTGTCAGCATCTTCAGCAGCCATGTGTTGTGTCTCGTGATCAGAATCATCTCCGCTGTGTTCTTCACTTGTAATAAGAGCCAAAGTCTCCTCATCATAGTCGTTAGCGGACTCATACCCACCATCCTCAGTAACAATCATCACACGCCTAGATGGGCATTATCTCACATAATGATCTCCACCCTTGCAACGACGACAAATAATATCATGTGTTTCCCCTGTTGATGCCATGGATGAAGAAGGGCTCTGTGCAGGCCCAGAAGGTGTGCTCTTGGCAGATAGTGGTGGTTGTGCCTGCTTTCTTGTATCGTGGTTGGTGGTGGCAGCTGACGGAGGCGCCGGTGCAGCAGAACGTGTGGAAGTAGAGGAGGCACGCGGTGTCCATGATGAAGGTCGACCTGCAGAACAGTTAGTTCGCGCCAATGCCTGTCGATCCTGCACTTCACGTTCAGCTTTGCAAGCAAGATGGAATAAACGAGTGATATTGTTATATTCCTTATACTCTAGAATGGTCTGAATCTCTTTATTTAATCCACCCATAAAACGTGCAAGCATAGCTTCATTATCCACAAAAATACCACATATAATCATACCAGTTTGTAATTCCTAATAATATTCTTCTACATAATTTTTTCCTTGTCTTAAATGCTGCAATTTTTGAAGCAATTCACGTTTATAATATGGTGGAACCCAGCGAGTAGCCATAGCATTTTTCAAAGCAGACCAAGTAGCTAGAATAGGATATAATTGACAATGTTCAGACCACCAAACACATGCAAAACTAGTGAAAGCACAAACAACAGCATGAACACGTCTCTCCTCGGGATATTGTAAACATATAAAACGTTGTTCAATTTCTAACTCCCAAGTAAGATATATATCAGGAACATATCTATCCTCAAATGGTGGAATATTCAATTTTAGTTTAGGAAGATGGTCATGATCTCCTACCTCAGGTGGTGGTGTAGCCCTACTGTTGCGATGATATGCATGAGGACGCCCTGGTGGTGGTGGTGCTGGTGGTTGCACGTAGTTCAGATTTTGATCCACCTCATCCTCGTAATGGTCCTCCACCTCTGCAGTAGCAGTAGGAGCTACAGAAGCATCAACAGCGGCACCAGAATTTTGACCAGGCTCAACGGGAACGCACAGTGCTCGTCCCACTTGATTTGGAAGGCGACGTTGTTGTTGTTGTTGTTGTTGTAGAGGTGCGACAGGTGCAGCCGATGGTGGTGGTGGAAAACGTGAAAGCAATTCAGTAAACTTGTTATCGAGCTTTGTTTCGAACGTCTTCTCCATGCCATCTATCTTCTCCATGGCCTCTTCAAATCTCCTTAGCACGTCTTGCACCTGTCCACTCATCATTTGCTGAAACTTATCATGAAGCTCCTTGTTCGTCAAGTTCTCCCAGTCAATCTCGTCGGCTTGTGATCCCGCCATGGTTAGCAGTAATAGAAACACACAAGAATATGATCCTATAGACTACTAACAAGTGGTGGTGGTGGGTGTCATAAATCCGTCAAGCAAATCTCAAATTCTTACCAGTTCTTACCCAGCAGCAGGCGGTGATCGGCAACCACTATAGTCAAAACTCTCAAAGCTTGGATAGAGCGATTACCAGGGAGAGTCAAACACACGACGTAGGTGTATGTGGAGCTAGGAAGGCTTATAATATGGTAGCAAAAAGGGCCAGCAATAATCAATTCAGAGATGCAAAATTGAATAAACGCTCAACGACGGTACTGTGCTGGTCCTAGACTAGACCGTGCTAGAGACGCGAGCCTAGAACACTAACAAAATCACGGCGCTGCATGTAAACAAGGGAGGAGCACACTCTGGAAAAAATCTCTTTTTTGCACTTTTTCCCTCTCTTTTTTGCTCCGCAACAAATTTTTTTTTGAAAAAGTCTGCAAATGGTCTAAAAATTGCCTAGCCAGAATTTTCCAGACTTCGTTTTGTTTAAACTAGAACTATTTTTCTTCTGCGGGTGGCACGGAAATTGGGGAGTCCTACTCTGTCACGACTCGGAGTATGGCGTGATCTGGAAATCAAACACAAAGACACAAATACTGGACTCGAACTAGGACTGGTGGCGGAGATGAAACCGGTGGAAACTCGGACTGCTGGCGGATATATGTAGGCGGTGGAACACGGACTAGTGGTGAATCTGTGATGGAGGTGGACTCAGATTATCGTGATGGCGGTGGATATGTGGTATATGGCAGCGGCGATGATGATGGTGGTATATGGCAGCGGTGATGGCGATGGGGTATATGGCAGCGGTGATGCCGATGGTGGTATATGGCAGCGGTGACTGATAGAGGCAAAGGTGTCCCGATGTTTCGATGAGATGGTGGCTATCGTTTTCTGTGGGAGTCGACCTTGACGATCCGACTACGAACGTGCGAGACGTCGCGCCTTAGCAATCGCTAAACCAACTTCCGAGGGGTTATTGACCACGCCGGAGCACGATCAACCTGACCACGAGGGCCTGTTTCCTGCGAGCAAACGAAGAACAAGCAAGAAACTGAGATTGCAATCTGGATATTGCGAATATAAGATGAAAGCTTTATTGATCAAGGTGGGGTTCTGTGACGTCTTGGTCTGGTCGTTGGACACAAACGAAGTACGCGAAGTTGCAGCTATGGCGAACTTTTAATCTAAACAAAACCCAAGTCTAAACGACGCCCTAAGGGCTGTATATATGGAGGAAGAGAGGGGAATTTCGTGGCCCTTGAGGGTGGGGTCCGAAACCAACCCTAACTCTTGTTTCCCCACACATACGGACTCTAAAAATAGCCTATACTTAAGTATTTCGAAATTACATGGGCCTGGCCCATTAATAAGGTGACGCAGCACCTAGAATAGCCTATGGACGAATATTATGAAGTGGCATCTTGTATATTTCGTCCAAGGCTTCATGCACTCCTTATGGCGGCTTCAAAGTCCTGAAATCATCACTTGTAACTCCATTCCTGATCCCCTTGCGCATGCCATCAACTCCATTCGTGTTCTTGCTCCAATGTTCATCCTTCTCCAAGCTAGGACCTTCATTTGTAAGCAAAATAAATGTATCCAATTTAGGCAGCATCATAATCTCATGAACATTAGAATCATTACCAAGAAACGAAAGTACCTGGTAATTTAATTGGCGTGCGCGAGCTCTAGTAATTGGTCCAGTATATGTAACAGTAGGGGCTGTGGGTGTAACAATGGTATTGATGTCCTCATCAGTGACGAAGATGGTGGTATATGGCAGCGGTGATGATGATGATGATGCGGCGGCGGCGTGACAACTTGCGAACAGAACTCGAAACTCTAAAGGACTAGACACTCAGACCAGCAACTAGACACGACGATGCAACCGCAAATTCAACAATGCAAAACCCTAAAAAGATTATGCAAAGGCTCGGATTAGTTCGGATATGATGAACTAACCCTTTTTTTTGGCTTTTTTCTGGACTGTAGGTATGAAGAACAGACTCGACCTAAACTACGAAAAACTGTAAAATCTCACTGAGCAACCTGGAAATCTGATACCACTTGACAGAGGCGAAGGTGTCCCGATGTTTGGATGAGATGGTGGCTATCATTTTCTGTGGGAGTCGACCTTGACGATCCGACTACGAGCGTGCAAGACGTCGTGCCTTAGCAATCGCTAAACCAACTTCCGAGGTGTTATTGACCACGCCGGAGCATGATCAACCTGACCACGAGGGTTTGTTTCTGCGAGCAAACGAAGAACAAGCAAGAAATTAAGATTGCAATCTGGATATTGCGAATATAAGAGGAAAGCTTTATTAATGAAGGTGGGGTTCTGTGACGCCTTTGTATGGTCGTTGAACACAAACGAAGTACGCGAAGTTGCAGCTATGGAGAACTTTTAATCTAAACAAAACCCAAAGTCTAAACGATGCCCAAAGGGATGTATATATGGAGGAGAGAGGGGGAATTTCGTGGCCCTTGGAGGAGGGGTCTGAAACCAACCCTAACTCTTGTTTCCCCACACATACGGACTCTAAAAACATACTACAATCAAGGCTTTCAAAATTACATGGGCCTGGCACAAAAATAAGGTGACGCAGCACCTAGAATAGCCTCTGGATGAAATTTTATGAAGTGGCATCTTGTATATTTCTTCCAAGGCTTCATGCACTTATTATGGTGGCTCCAAAGCCCTGGAATCATCACTTGTAACTCCATTCTTGTTCCCCTTGCGCATGCCATCATCTCCATGCTTGAACTTGCTCCAAGGTTCATCTTTCTTGTCCAAGCTAGGCCCTTCATTTGTAAGCAAAACAAATGTATCCAATTTAGGCAGCATCATATTCTCATGAACATTAGAATCGTTACCAAGAAAAGAAAGTACCTGGTAATTCAATTGGTGTGTGCGAGCTCTAGTAATTGGTCCTGTATGTATAGCAGCAGGGGCTCTGGGTGTAACAATGGTATTGATGTCCTCATCATTAGTTCTACCCGCAGTAGAAAAAAATTGTTGCTGAGCAAAAAAACAAGGAAAAAAGTGCAAAAAAGTGAAAAAAAAGATTCAAAGTATGCTCCTCCCTTGTTTACGTGCATCGCTGTGATTTTGTTAGTATTCTAGGCTCGCGTCTCTAGCACGGTCTAGCCTAGGACCAACACAGTACCGTTGTTGAGCGTGTATTCAACTTTGCATCTTTGAATTGATTATTGCCGATCCTTTTTGCTTCCATATTATAAGCCTTCCCAGCTCCACATACATCTATGTCGTGCATTTGACTCTCCCTGGTAATCGCTCTATCCAAGCTTTGAGAGTTTTTGACTACAATGGTTGCCGATCACCACCTGCTGCTGGGTAAGAACTAGTAAGAATTTGCTATTTGCTTGATGGATTTGTGACACACTTCCACTTTCTAGTAGTCTGTAGGATCATATTCTTGTGTGTTTCTATTGCTGCTAACCATGGCAGGACCACAAGTCGACGATGTTGACTAGGAGAACATGACGAAGAAGGAGCTTCATGATAAGTTTCAGCAAATGTTGAGTCAACAGGTGGAAGACGTCATGGCCAGCTTTGGAAAGGCACTGGAGAGGATTGATGATGTTGAGAAGACAATTGACACCAAGTTGGACGCCAAGTTTGATGAAGTACTCGTGTGTCTTCCACAGCCACCACCTACATCTGCTACACCATTATAACAACAACAACCACATCCACGTTGCGAAACAGCCCTCCGCCGAGCGGGCCCTGTTCCTCTTGAGCCAGGACAAAATTCTGGTGCAACTGCTACTGCTATTGATGCTTCTATAGCTCTTGTTGCTACTGCAGAGGTGGGGGACTATTACGAGGATGAGGTTGATCAAAATCAGAACTACGTGCAATCACGAACACCACCACCACTAGGTCGACCTCACGCATATAATCGCAACTGTAGGGCTCCAGCACCACCTCAGGTATGAGATTATGACCATATTCCTAAACTAAAATTGAATATCCCACCATTTGAGGGTAGATACATTCCTGATGTATATCTTACTTGGGAGTTAGAAACTGAACAACATTTCACATGCTTATAGTATCCCGAGGATAGACGTGTTGCTGCTGCTGTTTGTGAATTCACTAGTTTTGCTTCTGTTTGGTGGTCTAAACATTGTAGATTATATCATGATAATATCCCTACTATTTGGGCTACTTTGAAAACTGCAATGCGTACTCGTTGGGTTCCACCATATTATCAACGTGAATTACTTCAAAAACTGCAGCGTTTGAGATAAGGGAAAAATTTTGTAGAGGAGTATTATCAGGAATTACAAACTGGCATGATTAGATGTGGTATTGTCGAGGATAATGAAGTTATGCTTGCACATTTTATGGGTGGATTAAATAAAGAAATTCAGACCATTCTAGAGTATAAGGAGTATAATAATATTACTCATTTATTCCATCTTGCTTGTAAAGCTGAACGTGAAGTGCAGGATCGACAGGCATTGGCGCGAACTAATTTTGCAGGTCGATCTTCATCATGGAGACCA
The DNA here is from genome assembly GCF_003073215.2 of Triticum urartu. Lineage (NCBI taxonomy): Eukaryota > Viridiplantae > Streptophyta > Magnoliopsida > Poales > Poaceae > Triticum > Triticum urartu. Next base: position 313,763,610 of record NC_053028.1, on the reverse strand, counting down.
CGTACATCCTCTACTCCCACTGTCCTACTGCAGCACCACTGACTTCAGCCGCCAATTCCAACCGAGATTCAAGAAAACAGGCACCACCACCACCACCACCATCTGCCAGGAGTACACCTTCTGGTTTCGCACAGAGCTCTTCTTCATCCATGGCATCAACAGGGAAAACACATGATATTATTTGTCCTTGTTGCAAGGGTGGAGGTCATTATACGCCCATCTAAGCGTGTGATGATTGCTACTGAGGATGGTGGATATGAGTCCGCTGGTGACTATGATGAGGAGGCTTTGGCTCTTATTACAAGTGAAGAACACGATGGAGATGATTCTGATCACGAGACGCAATACATGGCTGCTGAAGATGCTGAAGGGTATGAAAGTTTAGTTGCTCAACGTTTTTTGAGTGTGCAGGTCACACAAGTTGAGCAAAATCAGAGGCATAATTTGTTCCATACAAAGGGAGTTGTGAAGGAACGTTCTGTCCGCGTCATCATAGATGGAGGGAGCTGCAAGAACTTGGCTAGCATGGATATGGTGGAGAATCTCTCTCTCACCACAAGACCACATCCGCATCCTTACTACATCCAATGGTTCAACAACAGCGGCAAGGTTAAGGTAACACACACTGTTCTTGTGCATTTTAGTGTCGCTACATATGTTGATTTTGTTGATTGTGATGAGGTACCTATGCAAGCATGTTCCTTATTACTTGGTAGACCATGGCACTTCGATAAAAAAAATTTACACCATGGTAGAAACAATCACTATACTCTTGTTCATAAGGATAAACATATTACTTTGCTTCCTATGACTCCTGATTCCATTTTGAAAGATGATATTAATCGAGCTAGTAAAGCATAATAGGAGCAAAATAAGAGTGAAAAATAGAAAGTGGCAAAAGAATTTGAGCAACAAATGAAGCCTAATAATAAACCATCTAGTGTTTCTTCTCAAATTAAATTGAAAAGTGGATGTTTACTTGCCACCAAATCTGATATTGATGATCTAGATTGCAATAATCTGTTTGCTATGCTTCTGTGTGCAAAGAGGCGTTATTTTTGTTCAACGACGTGACTTCCTCTTTGCTTCCTGCTATCACTAACATTTTGTAGGAGTTTCCTGACGTCTTTCCACAAGATGTGCCACCAGGATTACCACCTATTCGAGGGATTGAGCATCAAATTGACTTAATTCCTAGTGCATCACTGCCCAACCGTGCATCATACCGTACCAATCTAGAGGAGATGAAGGAGATTATGCGTCAAGTGCAGGAGCTGCTCGACAAAGTTTATATACTTGAATCTGTTAATCCTTGTGATGTTCCTATTATACTAGTGCCAAAAAAGGATGGTATGTCGCGTATGTGTGTTCATTGTAGAGTCATTTATAATATTACTATTCGTTATCGTCATCCTATTCCTAGGCTAGATGATATGCTTGATGAATTGAGTGGCTCTACAATATTCTCCAAAGTTGATTTGCGTAGTGGATACCATCAAATTCATATGAAATTGGGAGATGAATGGAAAACAGCATTTAAAACTAGGTTTGGATTATATGAGTGGTTATTCATGCCTTTTGGGTTAACTAATGCACCTAGTACTTTCCTGAGTTTTACGTGCTTTCATTGGACGATTTGTGGTAGTCTATTTTGATGATATACTAATTTATAGTAGATCTTTGGAAAAACATTTGGAACATTTACATGTTGTTTTTATTGCTCTACGTGATGCACGTTTGTTTCGTAACCTTGGGAACTGCACCTTTTGCACGGACCGAGTATCTTTTCTGTTGTTACTCTAGAGGGAATTGAAGTTGATTGTAACACCTCGATAATAATTCTACAGTAATCTCAATCTAATTATGCTATGTCACATGCCTTGTTAAGCTTAATTGCCCTTGATAAAAATAAAAATCAAATTTGAATTTGAATTTCATGTCCAATTATTATTTCTTCAAACTATAAATCTAATTTTTTTGCATTTTAGTATAAATTCCCCTGATCATTTTTCATGTTGGACCAACATCATTTGGCTCACCAAATATTCCCTAGTAAATTACGAAGTGGCCCAATAGCACTTATGCGGAGCATTTAAATTCAAACATTATTTTGATGGATTTTAAACAGCCCCCAAACCTTGTGGTCATCTCCAAAATAATGACTTATAATTATGTGACAAGTTTCATGTTTAACAAAACTCATTTGATAGCTTAGAAAAATAAAAATGGAGACTATAAAAGAAAACCAAAAAAGGAAAAAATGCCTATGAAGCTACTGTGCGGATGGGCTCTATGTAGCTATAGTGCTTCGACCCAGCCCACAAAGGCTTTTCCCCCACCTCTGTACAGTGCAGAGGAGGCCATGGTGCTGTGCACGCCCGCTCGGACGTCCATGCGTCGATGCCCCTCGTGTCGATCATCCGCTCGTCCTGGAGATGCATAAGAGCCCTCCCGACCCCGTTGACAAACCCTAGTCGCTTCATACCTCCCCATCGCCTCTCTCTAGATCTAAACTTATGCCCGAGCACATCATCGACGCAACACCATGGAGCACGCGGCCACCGGCCTCCCCTCATCGCATGAAGATGTCCGGGAGCTCCGTCGTGGTCGGCTCAATCACCATGCCGAAGGGCTCGAGCTAGGAGGCCTCGGGCGCTAGCCATCGCGCATCTTCCCCGTGTCCGGTCACCGCTTCCCCGACTCGGGTCTCCTCCCTCAGCGCTCCCCCGACCTCCCGAGCAAGTCAATGAGAACCGGGGTGAGATCCTCCCTCTGGTCCCTTTTCCCCCTTTGATTTCGTCGTCGTAGACCGCCGCACCACCGCGCCCCAGCTCCCGGTCGTCGCACCCCGTGGCCGTGCTCCCCTCGGCCCCTGGCCGCGTTCAGGCCGCGCCCTTGCTGCGCCCAAGCACGCTCAGAGCTCCGCGACCGCGCCCCCGCTACGCTCGAGTTGCGCCCAGCCGCCTCGCCCTCCTGCCCGTCGTTGCCTGCCTTGCTTCTGCTACCGCATGCCCCATTGACAAGAGTTTTTCTATTTAAATTTTTGAATTAAAGAATTCCAATAATTCTATGAAACTTTTAAAATTAATATAAAATTATCCATAACTCGGATGAAAATACTTTGTACATGAAAGTTGCTTAGATCGACGAGATGAATCCGGATACGTATCCCGTTTGTCCGCTACACATCCCTAGCATAGTGAACATGCAACTTTCCCCCTCCGGTTCATTTGTCCGAAAACGTCAAACACCGGTAAAACTTTCCCAGATGTTTCCCCCCTTCGCCAATATCGCCTACTACGACGTTAGGGCACACCTAGCACCGCTCATTGTCTTGTCATGCATCATCATGCTTATGTTTGCATTGTATTTATTGTTTCTTCCCCCTCTTCTCTCCGGTAGACTACGAGTCTGACGCCGCTGCTGGTGCCCCGATTGACAATGTTGTTGACGACTCCTCCTTGCTAGAGCAACCAGGCAAGCCCCCCCCCCCCTTGATCAACCCGATATCGCCTATTCCTTTTCTCTACTGCTTGCATTAGAGTAGTGTAGCATGTTACTGCTTTCGGTTAATCCTATTCTGATGCATAGCATGTCTTTGCTACTACTGTTGTTACCTTTACCTGCAATCCTAAATGCTTAGTATAGGATGCTAGTATTCCATCTGATGAGGACATCAATACCATTGTTACACCCACAGCCCCTACTGTTACATATACTGGACCAATTACTAGAGCTCGCGCACGCCAATTAAATTACCAGGTACTTTCGTTTCTTGGTAATGATTCTAATGTTCATGAGATTATGATGCTGCCTAAATTGGATACATTTGTTTTGCTTACAAATGAAGGGCCTAGCTTGGAGAAGGATGAACATTGGAGCAAGAACACGCATGGAGTTGATGGCATGCGCAAGGGGATCAAGAACGGAGTTACAAGTGATGATTTCAGGATTTTGAAGCCGCCATAAGGAGTGCATGAAGCCTTGGACGAAATATACAAGATGCCACTTCATAATATTCGTCCATAGGCTATTCTAGGTGCTGCGTCACCTTATTAATGGGCCAGGCCCATGTAATTTCGAAATACTTAAGTATAGGCTATTTTTAGAGTCCGTATGTGTGGGGAAACAAGAGTTAGGGTTGGTTTCGGACCCCACCCTCAAGGGCCACGAAATTTCCTCCTCTTCCTCCATATATACAGCCCTTAGGGTGTCGTTTAGACTTTGGGTTTTGTTTAGATTAAAAGTTCGCCATAGTTGCAACTTCGCGTACTTCGTTTGTGTCCAACGACCAGACCAAGACGTCACAGAACCCCACCTTGATCAATAAAGCTTTATTCTTATATTCGCAATATCCCGATTGCAATCTCAGTTTCTTGCTTGTTCTTCGTTTGCTCGCAGGAAACAGACCCTCGTGGTCAGGTTGATCGTGCTCCGGCGTGGTCAATAACCCTCGGAAGTTGGTTTAGCGATTGCTAAGGCGCTACGTCTCGCACGTTCGTAGTCGGATTGTCAAGGTCGACTCCCACAGAAAATGATAGCCACCATCTCATCGAAACATCGGGACACCTTAGCCTCTATCAAGTGGTATCAGATTTCCAGGTTGCTCGGTGAGATTTTACAGTTTTTCGTAGATTAGATCGAGTCTGTTCTTCATACCTACAGTCCACGAAAAAGCCAGAAAAAAAAATTAGGGTTAGTTCATCATATCCGAACCAATCTGAGCCTTTGCATAATCTTTTTAGGGCTTTTGCTTTGTTGAATTTGCGGTTGCATCGTCGTGTCAAGTTGCTGGTCTTAGAGTCTAGTCTTTTAGAGTTTCGAGTTCTGGTCATTAGTTGTCACGCCGCCGCCGCACCATCATCATCGCCCATCTCCCACTTTTGCTTATCCGCCACCGCTCTGAATCCATATCCATATACCACTACCAATCCGTATCCATATACCACCACCAATCTCTATCCATATACCACCACCACTACCATATACCACCACCGCTGCCATATACGACAACCATATATCCACCACCAATCCGAGTTCTTCTCATATTAGGTTTGTTCTTGAGATCAATCTAAATTCCGAGTCGTGTTTCCTTGCCTGCGTAGGTCTCGAAAAAAAAAAGTCTGGAGACCCCCGGGCAGTTTTTAGGCCAAAATTTTCACGGGCAAAATTTTTTTTCCCTATCCTATTTTTAGGCTTTTCTGAGTCTTTTGAGCCACGTGCCATCATAGTGATTTTTTGTCGCACTTTTTGGTCGTCGCTGCCCTGATTTCCGAAAAAAAAGTGAAAAAAAAAATTTCGTGCCCATCCTATCAGTTTGACGAGGGAAGAGTTTTGAGACACTCGCCATTATAGTGATTTTTCGCAAAAAAACAAAAAAAAAAGAGGAGCGCAAAAAAAAAGAGGAGCGCAAAAAAAAGAGCGAAAAAAAAAGTTCCAGAGTGTGCTTTTCCCTTATTTACGTGCAGCGCCGTGATTTTGTTAGTGTTCTAGGCTCGCGTCTCTAGCACGGTCTAGCCTAGGACCAGCACAGTACCGTCGTTGAGCGTTTATTCAACTTTGCATCTCTGAATTGATTATTGCTGACCCTTTTTGCTACCATACTATAAGCCTTCCCAGCTCCACATACATCTACGTCGTGCGTTTGACTCTCCCTGGCAATCGCTCTATCCAAGCTTTTGAGAGTTTTTGACTACAACGGTTGCCGATCACCGCCTGCTGCTGGGTAAGAACTGGTAAGAATTTGAGATTTGCTTGACGGATTTGTGACACCCGCCACCACCACCACTTGTTAGTAGTCTGTAGGATCATATTCTTGTGTGTTTCTATTGCTGCTAACCATGCCAGGATCACAAGCCGACGAGACTGACTGGGAGAACTTGACGAACAAGGAGCTTCATGATACGTTTCAGCAAATGATGAATGGACAGGTGCAAGATGTGATAAACAGATTTGAAGAGGCCATGGAGAAGATAGATGGCATGGAGAAGACGTTTGAAACAAAGCTCGATAACAAGTTTGCTGAATTGCTTTCGCGTTTTCCACCACCACCACCGGCTGCTCCTGCCGCACCTCTGCAACAACAGCAACAACACCGACTACCTCCACGTCGGGAAACAGCCCTCCGCCGAGCGAGCCGTGTCCCTCTTCAGTCGGGCCAAACTGCTGGTGCTGCTGTGGATACTTCTGTGGCTCCTACTGCTGATGTGGAGGAGGATGCTTATGTGGGAGATTATGAGGATGAGGTTGATCAAAATCAGAACTACGTGCCACCAACAGCACAGCAACCACCAGGTCGTCCACATGCAAATAATGGCAATGGTAGGGCTCACCCTCAGGTACGAGATCATGACCATCTCCCTAAACTAAAATTGAATATTCCACCATTTGAGGGTAGATATGTTCCTGATATATATCTTACTTGGGAGTGAGAAACTGAACAACGATTTACATGTTTACAATATCCCGAGGAGAGACGTGTTCCTGCTGCTGTTTGTGCTTTCACTAGTTTTGCATGTGTTTGGTGGTCTGAGCATTGTAGATTATATCCTATTCCGGCTACTTGGGCTGCTTTGAAAACTGCTATGCGTACTCGTTGGGTTCCACCATATTATCAACGTGAATTACTTCAAACATTGCAGCGCTTAAGACAGGGAAAAAATTCTGTAGAAGAATATTATCAGGAATTACAAACTGGCATGATTAGATGTGGTATTGTTGAGGAGAATGAAGCTATGCTTGCACGTTTTATGGGTGGATTAAATATAGAGATTCAGACGATTCTAGAGTATAAGGAGTATACTAATATCACTCGTTTATTCCATCTTGCTTGTAAAGCTGAACGTGAAGTGCAGGATCGACAGGCATTGGCGCGGACTAACTTTTCTGCAGGTCGACCTTCATCATGGACACCACGTGCATCATCTACTTCCACACGTTCTGCTACACCGGCGCCTCCGTCAGCTACCACCTCCAACCATGATACAATAAAGCAGGCACAATCACCACTATCTGCCAAGAGCACACCTTCTGGGCCTGCAAAGAGCTCTTCTTCATCCATGGCATCAACAGGGCAAACACATGATATTATTTGTCGACGTTGCAAGGGTGGGGGTCATTATGCGAGAGAATGCCCATCTAAGCGTGTGATGATTGTTACTGAGGATGTTGGGTATGAGTCCGCTAGTGACTATGATGAGGAGACTTTGGCTCTTATTACACGTGACGAACACGGTGGAGACGATTCTGATCATGAGACGCAATACATGGCTCCTGAAGATGCTGACAGGTATGAAAGTTTAGTTGCTCAACGTGTTTTGAGTGTGCAGGTTACACAAGCTGAGAAAAATCAGAGGCATAATTTGTTCCATACAAAGGGAGTTGTGAAGGAACGTTCTGTTCGCGTGATCATAGATGGAGGGAGCTGCAATAACTTGGCTAGCATGGAGATGGTGGAGAAGCTATCTCTCACCACAAGACCACATCCACATCCTTACTACATCCAATGGTTCAACAACAGCGGCAAGGTTAAGGTAACACGTACTGGTTCGTGTGCATTTTAGTATCTCTACATATGCTGATTATGTTGATTGTGATGTGGTACCTATGCAAGCATGTTCCTTATTACTTGGTAGACCATGGCAATTTGATAAAAATTCTGTACACCATGGTAGAAACAATCAGTATACTCTTGTTCATAACGATAAAAATATTACTTTGCTTCCTATGACTCCTGATTCCATTTTGAAAGATGATATTAATAGAGCTAATAAAGCAAAACAGGAGACAAATAAGAGTGAAAATCAGATTGTGGCAAAAGAATTTGAGCACCAAATGAAGCCTAATAATAAACCATCTACTGTTGTTTCTGAAATTAAATTGAAAAGTGCATGTTTACTTGCCACCAAATCTGATATTGATGAGCTAGATTTCAGCAAATCTGTTTGCTATGCTTTTGTGTGCAAAGAGGCATTATTTTCATTCGAGGACGTGCCTTCCTCTTTGCCCCCTGCTGTCACTAACATTTTGCAGGAGTTCGCTGACGTCTTTCCACAAGACGTGCCACCGGGATTACCACCTATTCGAGGGATTGAGCATCAAATTGACTTAATTCCCGGTGCTTCGCTACCCAACCGTGCACCATACCGTACCAATCCAGAGGAGACGAAGGAGATTATGCGTCAAGTACAAGAACTGCTCGACAAAGGTTATATACGCGAATCCCTTAGTCCTGTGTTGTTCCTATCATTTTAGTGCCGAAAAAGGATGGTACGTCGCGTATGTGCGTTGATTGTAGAGGCATTAATAATATTACTATTCGTTATCGTCATCCTATTCCTAGGCTAGATGATATGCTTGATGAATTGAGTGGCTCTACAATATTCTCCAAAGTTGATTTGCGTAGTGGATACCATCAAATTCGTATGAAATTGGGTGATGAATGGAAAACAGCATTTAAAACTAAGTTTGGATTATATGAGTGGTTAGTCATGCCTTTTGGGTTAACTAATGCACCTAGTACTTTCATGAGGTTAATGAACGAAGTTTTACGTGCTTTCATTGGACGATTTGTGGTAGTTTACTTTGATGACATATTGATTTATAGCAAATCTTTGGAGGAACATTTGGAACATTTACGTGCTGTTTTTATTGCTCTACGTGATGCACGTTTGTTTGGAAACCTTGGAAAGTGCACCTTTTGCACCGACCGAGTATCTTTTCTTGGCTATGTTGTTACTCCACAGGGAATTGAAGTTGATAAAGCCAAGATTGAAGCTATTGAGAGTTGGCCGCAGCCCAAAACGGTCACACAAGTGAGGAGTTTCCTTGGCCTCGCTGGTTTCTATAGGCGTTTTGTGAGAGATTTCAGCACCATTGCTGCACCTCTCAACGAGCTTACAAAGAAGGATGTGCCTTTTGTTTGGGGTACCGCACAGGAAGAAGCCTTCACGGTATTGAAAGATAAGTTGACACATGCTCCTTTACTCCAACTTCCTAATTTCAATAAGACTTTTGAGCTTGAATGTGATGCTAGTGGAATTGGATTAGGAGGTGTGTTATTACAAGATGGAAAACCTGTTGCATACTTTTCTGAAAAATTGAGTGGGCCTAGTCTGAACTATTCTACTTATGATAAAGAATTATATGCTCTTGTTCGGACCTTAGAAACATGGCAACATTATTTATGGCCCAAGGAATTTGTTATACATTCTGATCATGAATCTTTGAAACACATTAAAAGTCAAGCAAAACTGAACCGTAGACATGCTAAATGGGTTGAATTCATTGAGACTTTCCCTTATGTCATTAAACACAAGAAGGGTAAAGAAAATGTTATTGCTGATGCCTTGTCTCGTCGTTATACTATGCTTTCACAACTTGACTTTAAAATATTTGGTTTGGAGACCATCAAAGATCAATATGTTCATGATGCTGAATTTAAAGATGTATTGCAGAATTGTAAGGAAGGGAGAACTTGGAACAAGTTCGTTCTTAACGATGGATTTGTGTTTCGTGCTAACAAGCTATGCATTCCAGCTAGCTCCGTTCGTCTTTTGTTGTTGCAGGAGGCGCATGGAGGAGGATTAATGGGACACTTTGGCGTCAAGAAGACGGAGGATATACTTGCTACACATTTCTTTTGGCCAAAGATGAGACGGGATGTTGAGCGTTTTGTTGCTCGCTGCACTACATGTCAAAGAGCTAAGTCACGACTCAATCCTCATGGTTTATATATGCCTTTGCCTGTACCTAGTGTTCCTTGGGAGGATATATCTATGGACTTTGTTTTAGGTTTACCTCGAACAAAGAAGGGGAGGGATAGCATATTTGTTGTCGTGGATAGGTTCTCGAAAATGGCACACTTTATACCATGTCATAAAAGCGATGATGCTGTTAATGTTGCTGATTTGTTCTTTCGTGAAATTATTCGCTTACATGGTGTGCCAAATACTATTGTTTCAGATCGTGATACTAAATTTCTTAGCCACTTTTGGAGATGTTTATGGGCTAAGTTGGGGACTAAGCTGCTTTTTAGTACTACTTGTCACCCCCAAACTGATGGACAAACTGAAGTAGTCAATAGAACATTGTCTACTATGCTTAGGGCTGTTTTGAAGAATAACAAGAAAATGTGGGAAGAATGCTTGCCTCATATTGAATTTGATATCAGCTGTTAATCATTCATTGCAATTTGCTTAACTCAGCTACAATACAAAAAGCACACTACAATGCATTCTAAATAACTCTATTAATACAAAACATTACACAAACAAAGCATGTAGCCCCACCACATTTATTTCTTAAAGGGCTAGCGAAAATACAATTAAAGGATGTTGATGGTAGATTATGCCACTACCTCTGGTAGACACGGAATTTGATATTAACAATTCTTGATTGCATTCTTGCACGGATCTGTCAAGAGAAAGGTTCAAAATATTCAGTATTGCCTCAAACGAACGCTTACTGAATTGATTTTCTATAAAATGCATGAGTATATATAAAGGATAAAAACTTGAGCGTATGAAGCAAAATATAAAACATTCGCGAAGAGTCAAGGGTAGAAAACAGTCATTAGTGATTGTCAGCGCTACAGGAGATCTTTGATTTTGGTGTTAACTCATACTTGCGTCAGATAGATTTTCCTATTATGGTTCCTGAGCAAGATCAAAGCTAAGGCGGGGACGTGTGCTGATAAGCTAACCTTTTAAGGTAGTGTATAGATGAAAAAAATGAATAATGCAAAGCTAAAGCCTGTAGCTATACGCCCCAATGTAGATCATACTGGGTGATGCCTCAGTATACCACAACTTTAACAATTTGCAGATTTAGACTCACTTAAAATTGATGCAGGAGATGCACTGGCGCCGTCGAGGAAAGGAAAACTTCATTTCAAAGTAAGGGGTAGGATCTAGATGAACGGAATCATGAACTCCATTGTTAACAAATAGTATTACCCACAGCTCATGGGTACTGCAGTTCATACCATATAGGTACTAAAGCGAGTAACTAATTACTTCAGAGCTCCGAAGCGACGACACAAATCAGCGCCAAAATCAAATTTAAACACAAAGGTAACTCATTCTGTTCTTCTGCTTGGTATATGATGTCAAATCGATTCGAGAGAGTAATTATGATCTGACCATAAATTGGATACATTGTTTTGGCGGTCTACAAAATTGATAGGCCTAGCTGGAGAAGGATGAAATTTGGAAGTCAAGAACACGCGAATGGGAGAATCTTAAGGCTATCGCCGCAAAGGGCGAGTCAAAAACAGAGTTCACAAAGTGAGATATGTAGTTTCCAGGACTTTATCTGCCAACAGCCCCTGCCATTACTGTTCGGGTAGAACCTAAGAGATGCATGAAGGCCTACTGACGAAAAGTATACAAGATCACTCATTCATGAAATATTCGTAACCATTAGTGCCTATCTCTAGCCAGGGACTATCTAGTACAGGCAAAGGCTATAACCATGAGGAATTGAGTCGTGACTGTGCTACTTTGACATGTAGTGCAGCGAGCAACAAAGCCGACACCCTCAAATTTCATTACATGGTGGCTCATTTGGCCCACAAAGAAGCCCAATTGGCTATTTGTACGAGAATCACATAGTAAATGATTATAGGCTATTTTTTACGCAGTCCGTCATGGTGGTGGACATAGCAAGCTGTTAGGGAGTTGGTTCTCGGAACCAACAAACCAGTGCTCACGGCGCCACAATATTTCCCCTACATCCTGTCATATATACAGCCCCTAGGGCGTCCGCGTCTAGACTCTCAGGGTGCGCGTCTTAGTCCATTAAGAAGTTCCGACCATACAGACATGCAAAACTTCGCGTCTATTCGTTGTGAACGGTGTCCAACAAAAGACGAACGGAGCTAGCTGGAATGCATAGCTTGTAGCACGAAACACAAAGATCCATCATGTTAAGAACGAACGTTCCAAGTTCTCCCTTCCTTACAATTCTGCAATACATCTTTAAATTCCAACATCATGCAACATATTGATTTGATGGTCTCCAAACCAAATATTTTAAAGTCAAGTTGTGAAAGCATAGTATAACGAACGAGACAATGCATCAGCAATAACATTTTCTTTACCCTTCTTGTGTTTAATGACATAAGGGAAAGTCTCAATGAATTCAACCCATTTAGCATGTCTACGGTTCAGTTTTGCTTGACTTTTAATGTGTTTCAAAGATTCATGATCAGAATGTATAACAAATTCCTTGGGCCATAAATAATGTTGCCATGTTTCTAAGGTCCGAACAAGAGCATATAATTCTTTATCATAAGTAGAATAGTTCAGACTAGGCCCACTCAATTTTTCAGAAAAGTATGCAACAGGTTTTCCATCTTGTAATAAAACACCTCCTAATCCAATTCCACTAGCATCACATTCAAGCTCAAAAGTCTTATTGAAATTAGGAAGTTGGAGTAAAGGAGCATGTGTCAACTTATCTTTCAATACCGTGAAGGCTTCTTCCTGTGCGGTACCCCAAACAAAAGGCACATCCTTCTTTGTAAGCTCGTTGAGAGGTGCAGCAATGGTGCTGAAATCTCTCACAAAACGCCTATAGAAACCAGCGAGGCCAAGGAAACTCCTCACTTGTGTGACCGTTTTGGGCTGCGGCCAACTCTCAATAGCTTCAATCTTGGCTTTATCAACTTCAATTCCCTGTGGAGTAACAACATAGCCAAGAAAAGATACTCGGTCGGTGCAAAAGGTGCACTTTCCAAGGTTACCAAACAAACGTGCATCACGTAGAGCAATAAAAACAGCACGTAAATGTTCCAAATGTTCCTCCAAAGATTTGCTATAAATCAATATGTCATCAAAGTAAACTACCACAAATCATCCAATGAAAGCACGTAAAACTTCGTTCATTAACCTCATGAAAGTACTAGGTGCATTAGTTAACCCAAAAGGCATGACTAACCACTCATATAATCCAAACTTAGTTTTAAATGCTGTTTTCCATTCATCTCCCAATTTCATACGAATTTGATGGTAACCACTACGCAAATCAACTTTGGAGAATATTGTAGAGCCACTCAATTCATCAAGCATATCATCTAGCCTAGGAATAGGATGACGATAACGAATAGTAATATTATTAATGCCTCTACAATCAATGCACATACGCGACGTACCATCCTTTTTCGGCACTAAAATGATAGGAACAGCACAAGGACTAAGGGATTCGCGTATATAACCTTTGTCGAGCAGTTCTTGTACTTGACGCATAATCTCCTTCGTCTCCTCTGGATTGGTACGGTATGGTGCCCGGTTGGGTAATGATGCACCGGGAATTAAGTCAATTTGATGCTCAATCCCGCGAATAGGTGGTAATCCCGGTGGCACGTCTTGTGGAAAGACGTCGGCGAACTCTTGCAAAATGTTAGTGACAGCAGGAGGCAAAGAGGAAGGCACGTCCTCGAATGAAAATAATGCCTCTTTGCACACAAAATCATAGCAAACAGATTTGCTAAAATCTAGATCATTAATATCAGATTTGGTGGCAAGTAAACATGCACTTTTCAATTTAATTTCAGAAGCAACACTAGATTGTTTATTATTATTAGGCTGCATTTGTTGCTCAAATTCTTTTGCCACAATCTGATTTTCACTCTTAGTTTTCTCCTGTTTTGCTTTATTAGCTCTATTAATATCATCTTTCAAAATGGAATCAGGAGTCATAGGAAGCAAAGTAATATTTTTATCCTTATGAACAAGAGTATACTGATTGTTTCTACCATGGTGAATAGAATTTTTATCAAATTGCCATGGTCTACCAAGTAATAAGGAACATGCTTGCATCGGTACCACATCACAATCAACATAATCAGCATATGTAGAGATACTAAAATGCACACGAACAGTACGTGTTACCTTAACCTTGCCGCTGTTGTTGAACCATTGGATGTAGTAAGGATGTGGATGTGGTCTTGTGGTGAGAGATAGCTTCTCCACCATCTCGATGCTAGCCAAGTTGTTGCAACTCCCTCCATCTATGATCACGCGAACAGAACGTTCCTTCACAACTCCCTTTGTATGGAACAAATTATGCCTCTGATTTTGCTCAGCTTGTGTAACCTGCACACTCAAAACACGTTGAGCAACTAAACATTCATACCTGTCAGCATCTTCAGGAGCCATGTATTGCGTCTCATGATCAGAATCGTCTCCACCGTGTTCGTCACGTGTAATAAGAGCCAAAGTCTCCTCATCATAGTCACTAGCGGACTCATACCCACCATCCTCAGTAACAACCATCACACGCTTAGATGGGCATTCTCTCGCATAATGACCTCCACCCTTGCAACATCGACAAATAATATCATGTGGTTGCCCTGTTGATGCCATGGATGAAGAAGAGCTCTTTGCAGGCCCAGAAGGTGTGCTCTTGGCAGATAGTGGTGATTGTGCCTGCTTTATTGTATCACGGTTGGAGGTGGCAGCCGACGGAGGCACCGGTGAAGCAGAACGTGTGGAAGTAGATGATGCACGTGGTGTCCATGAAGAAGGTCGACCTGCAGAAAAGTTAGTCCGCGCCAATGCCTGTCGATCCTGCACTTCACGTTCAGCTTTACAAGCAAGATGGAATAAATGAGTGATATTAGTATACTCCTTATACTCTAGAATCGTCTGAATCTCTCTATTTAATCCACCCATAAAACGTGCAAGAATAGCTTCATTCTCCTCAACAATACCACATCTAATCATGCCAGTTTGTAATTCCTGATAATATTCTTCTACAGAATTTTTTCCCTGTCTTAAGCGCTGCAATTTTTGAAGTAATTCACGTTGATAATATGGTGGAACCCAACGAGTACGCATAGCAGTTTTCAAAGCAGCCCAAGTAGCAGGAATGAGATATAATCTACAATGCTCAGACCACCAAACACATGCAAAACTAGTGAATGCACAAACAGCAGCAGGAACACGTCCATTGAAAGTGCGTTATATCGACTAGAGGGGGGGTGAATAGGCGATTTTTATGAAAGTCTTCAAAACGTGAGAGTTATGAAGACAAACAGTGAAGATTATGCCTATTACTATGCAGCGGAAGTTAGATTACACTAGGGCAGCCATGGTCATGTATTCAATAGAGTGAAAGCGCAATGACAAACAGCTTCAGTGTAATAAGGATCAGGTAGGAAGAAGTTATGAAGCCGAACAGATCATACATTCATGTTGTGAAGACAAAAGATAAAGCAAGCATGCAATGGCTTCACAATGAATAACTGTAAATGAAGGGAAGTGAAGATGAAACCAGTGACACGTTGAAGACAATGATTTGTTGGACCAGTTCCAGTTGCTGTGACAACTGTACGTCTGGTTGGAGCGGCTAGGTATTTAAACCGAAGGACACACAGTCCCGGACACCCAGTCAAGGACACTTAGTCCAAGACACCCAGTCCTCACCGTTTTCTCCTTAAGCTAAGGTCACACAGACCTCGCCCAATCACTCTGGTAAGTCTTCAAGGTAGACTCCCAAACCTTCATAGACTTCGTTCACTCGCAATCCACAATTTCTCTTGGATGCTCAGAACGCGACGCCTAACCGTCTGCAGGATGCACAGTCCTCAAGTGTAATAAGTCTTCAAATCACACAGACACGAAGACTTAAGTGATGCCCAATTTACTCTGGCTCTGGGTGGTTAGGGCTTTTCTCCTCACTGGGAATTTTTCTTTCAAAGGCTTCGAGGTGGGTTGCTCTCAAACGAAAAAAGCCGTGCGCTGAAATCTGAGCAGCCAACCATTTAAGGTTGTGGGGGGTGGACTATTTATAGCCACTTGGCAACCCGACCTGATCTGTCCGAAATGACCCTGGGTCACTAAGGAATTGACACGTGTACCAACGGTCGGATTTCGAACTCACACGGCAACTTTACTTGGGCTACAAGTAAAGCTGACTTGTCTGACTCTGGACAAGATTTTCTCTCATAGGCTTCGCTCGAAGACATAGGATTTGAATTAGGCATCACTTCAGTCATTCTGACTGGTTCTCTTCGACCCCACTTAACAGTATGGTGGTTCCTATGACGCAACATGAATGAAATAAAACCACGAAGGATCTAGGTCTTCGAGTTTCAAAAGCTTCATAGGGAGTCTTCTCATGTCATTGTCTTCAATATGAATATCTTCATAAACCACCATTGTCTTCAATGTCTTCGTACATTTTTAGGGGTCATCTCTGGTAGAAAAACGGAATCAATGAGGGACTTCTTCCTGTGTTTTCCTGCAATTCTCACAAACACATTAGTCCCTCAACTAAGTTTGTCGTCAATACTCCAAAACCAACTAGGGGTGGCACTAGATGCACTTACAATCTCCCCCTTTTTGGTGATTGATGACAAACTAGTTGAAGTTTTCAACGGGGAACATAATTTGTGAAATAATAAGGAATTTGTCTTCATAAGTTGCAAGGGCTCCCCCTGAAGATGTGCATATAAGTAATTTGCCTTTTGAATGCAAATGCACATGGCAGGTTGTACTTGTGGAGATCCACTTCAACTTATGATGACAATCCACTATGCATGTGAAAGTATATGAAGATAATGTCATGCATAATGGAAAATGGACGTCTGCAGTAAGAGATAAGTGCGGAATTTATCATCGCACATGCGGAATTTATCTTCGCATAACGGAGTGACAAACAGGTAGCAGACGGCCATCAAGGCTAAGTGTTACAACTCAAGAAGCAAATGTAGCAAGAACGGGAGTTGTAAGCACGAAGCAAAATTGTAGCAAAATATAATGGCACCCGCCCAAAGTGACCCGCTTGAAGACTATAACCATCATATGCTTCTCCCCCTTTTGTCAGTGATGACCAAAAAGGTTTGAAGACATAGAGGTTTCTACGCGTTCCCAGGCGCAGCAGGGTCGGTGGAGTTGTTTGGCGGTGGTGCAGACGAGCTTGGTGCAGATTCAACGCGCGTTGAAGCAGGTGGAGATGATGTCGCGTCGTCTTCTTCTTCAATAATACGGGCAGACACGGTGGCAGCAGAAGAAGAGAACTCTGACTCTTCAAGTGATGGTGTGCTGCGCATCACCGCTCTTCTTGGAGGCGTGGAGTCAAATTTGAAGTGCTCTGTGAAGCCATCCTCATGCAGTTCAGCTTCAGGGCACATCATGGTGAGGCCTTTCCAAGTGCGGCGAGAGGTCTCGTGTGTGACAAATGCATTCTTGGTTGCTGATAGAGGCAAAGGTGTCCCGATGTTTCGATGAGATGGTGGCTTTCGTTTTCTGTGGGAGTCGACCTTGACGATCCGACTACGAACGTGCGAGACATCGCGCCTTAGCAATCGCTAAACCAACTTCCGAGGGGTTATTGACCACACCGGAGCACGATCAACCTGACCACGAGGGCCTGTTTCCGGCGAGCAAACGAAGAACAAGCAAGAAACTGAGATTGCAATCTGGATATTGCGAATATAAGATGAAAGCTTTATTGATCAAGGTGGGGTTCTGTGACGTCTTGGTCTGGTCGTTGGACACAAACGAAGTACGCGAAGTTGCAGCTATGGCGAACTTTTAATCTAAACAAAACCCTCAGTCTAAACGACGCCCTAAGGGCTGTATATATGGAGGAAGAGAGGGGAATTTCGTGGCCCTTGAGGGTGGGGTCCGAAACCAACCCTAACTCTTGTTTCCCCACACATACGGACTCTAAAAATAGCCTATACTTAAGTATTTCGAAATTACATGGGCCTGGCCCATTAATAAGGTGACGCAGCACCTAGAATAGCCTATGGACGAATATTATGAAGTGGCATCTTGTATATTTAGTCCATGGCTTCATGCACTCCTTATGGCGGCTTCAAAGTCCTGAAATCATCACTTGTAACTCCGTTCTTGATCCCCTTGCGCATGCCATCAACTTCATGCGTGTTCTTGCTCCAACGTTCATCCTTCTCCAAGCTAGGCCCTTCATTTGAAAGCAAAACAAATGTATCCAATCCAACGGTCGGATTTCGAACTCACACGGCAACTTTACTTGGGCTACAAGTAAAGCTGACTTGTCTGACTCTGGACAAGATTTTCTCTCATAGGCTTCGCTCGAAGACATAGGATTTGAATTAGGCATCACTTCAGTCATTCTGACTGGTTCTCTTCGACCCCACTTAACAGTACGGTGGTTCCTATGACACAACATGAATGAAATAAAACTACGAAGGATCTAGGTCTTCGAGTTTCAAAAGCTTCATAGGGAGTCTTCTCATGTCATTGTCTTCAATATGAATATCTTCATAAACCACCATTGTCTTCAATGTCTTCGTACATTTTTAGGGGTCATCTCTGGTAGTAAAACCGAATCAATGAGGGACTTCTACCTGTGTTTTCCTGCAATTCTCACAAACACATTAGTCCCTCAACTAGGTTTGTCGTCAATACTCCAAAACCAACTAGGGGTGGCACTAGATGCACTACAAAGGTACACATCAATAACATGTATATCACATATACCTTTGTTCACCTTGCCATCCTTCTTATCCGCCAAATACTTGGGGCAGTTCCGCTTCCAGTGACCAGTCTGCTTGCAGTAGAAGCACTCAGTTTCAGGCTTAGGTCCAGACTTGGGTTTCTTCTCCTGATCAGCAACTTGCTTGCTTTTCTACTTGAAGTTCCCCTTCTTCTTCCCTTTGCCCTTTTTCTTGAAACTAGTGGTCTTGTTGACCATCAACACTTGATGCTCCTTCTTGATTTCTACCTCCGCAGCTTTCAGCATTGCGAAGAGCTTGGGAATAGTCTTATTCATCCCTTGCATATTATAGTTCATCACAAAGCTCTTGTAGCTTGGTGGCAGTGATTGGAGAATTCTGTCAATACGCAATCATCTGGAAGATTAACTCCCATCTGAATCAAGTGATTATTATACCCAGACATTTTGAGTATATGCTCACTGACAGAACTGTTCTCCTCCATCTTGCAGCTATAGAACTTATTGGAGACTTCATATCTCTCAATCCGGGCATTTGCTTGAAATATTAACTTCAACTCCTGGAACATCTCATATGCTCCATGACGTTCAAAACGTCGTTGAAGTCCCGATTCTAAGCCGTAAAGCATGGCACACTGAACTATCGAGTAGTCATCAGCTTTGCTCTGCCAGACATTCATAACATCTGGTTTTGCTCCAGCAGCAGGCCTGGCACCCAGCGGTGCTTCCAGGACATAATTCTTCTGTGCAGCAATGAGGATAATCCTCAAGTTACGGACCCGGTCCATGTAATTGCTACCATCATCTTTCAACTTTGCTTTCTCAAGGAACGCATTAAAATTCAACGGAACAACAGCACGAGCCATCTATCTACAATCAAGCATAAACAAGCAAGATACTATCAGGTACTAAGTTCATGATAAATTTAAGTTCAACTAATCATATTACTCAAGAACTCCCACTTAGATAGACATCCCTCTAATCATCTAAGTGATCACGTGATCCAAATCAACTAAACCAAAACCGATCATCACGTGAAATGGAGTAGTTTTCAATGGTGAACATCGCTATGTTGATCATATCTACTATATGATTCACGCTCGATCTTTCGATCTCAGTGTTCCGAGGCCATATCTGCATATGCTAGGCTCGTCAAGTTTAACCTGAGTATTCTGCGTGTGCAAAACTGGCTTGCACCCGTTGTAGATGGACGTAGAGCTTATCACACCCGATCATCACGTGGTGTCTGGGCACGATGAACTTTGGCAACGGTGCATACTCAGGGAGAACACTTTTATCTTGAAATTTAGTGAGAGATCATCTTATAATGCTACCGTCAATCAAAGCAAGATAAGATGCATAAAAGATAAACATCACATGCAATCAATATAAGTGATATGATATGGCCATCATCTTGTGCTTGTGATCTCCATCCTTGAAGCACCGTCGTGATCACCATCGTCACCGGCGCGACACCTTGATCTCCATCGTAGCATCATTGTCGTCTCGCCAATCTTATGCTTCTACGACTATCGCTACCGCTTAGTGATAAAGTAAAGCATTACAGGGCGATTGCATTGCATACAATAAAGCGACAACCATATGGCTCCTGCCGGTTGCCGATAACTCGGTTACAAAACATGATCATCTCATACAATAAAATTTAGCATCATGTCTTGACCATATCACATCACAACATGCCCTGCAAAAACAAGTTAGACGTCCTCTACTTTGTTGTTGCAAGTTTTACGTGGCTGCTACGGGCTTAAGCAAGAACCAATCTTACCTACGCATCAAAACCACAACGATAGTTTGTCAAGTTGGTGCTGTTTTAACCTTCGCAAGGACCGGGTGTAGCCACACTCGGTTCAACTAAAGTTGGAGAAACTGTCACCCGCAAGCCACCTATGTGCAAAGCACGTCGGGAGAACCGGTCTCGCGTAAGCGTACATGTAATGTCGGTCCGGGCCGCTTCGTCCAACAATACCGCTGAACCAAAGTATGACATGCTGGTAAGCAGTATGACTTATATCGCCCACAACTCACTTGTGTCTACTCGTGCATATAACATCAACATATAAAACCTAGGCTCGGATGCCACTGTTGGGGAACGTAGTAATTTCAAAAAAATTCCTATGCACACGCAAGATCATGGTGATGCATAGCAACGAGAGGGGAGAGTGTGATCTACGTACCCTTGTAGATCGACAACGGAAGCGTTTGGTTGATGTAGTCGTACGTCTTCACAGCCCGACCGATCAAGCACCGAAACTACGGCACCTCCGAGTTCTAGCACACGTTCAGCTTGATGACGATCCCCGGACTCCGATCCAGCAAAGTGTCGGGGAAGAGTTCTGTCAGCACGACGGCATGGTGACGATCTTGATGCACTACCGTCGCAGGGCTTCGCCTAAGCACCGCTACAATATTATCGAGGACTATGGTGGAAGGGGGCACCGCACACGGCTAAGAGTATGATCACGTGGATCAACTTGTGTCTCTAGGGGTGCCCCTTGCCTCCGTATATAAAGGATCCAAGGGGGGGTGCGGCCGGCCCTAGTAGGAGGCGCGCAGGAGGAGTCCTACTCCTACCGGGAGTAGGACTCCCCTCCCTTTCCTTGTCCAAGTAGGAGAGGGGAAAGGAGAGAAGGAAAAAGGGGGGGCGCCGCCCCTCCCTCCTTGTCCAATTCGGACTAGGGGGAGAGGGGGTGCGCGGCCTGCCCTGGCAGCCCCTCCTCTTCTCCACTTTAGGCCCATTAAGGCCCATGTACCTCCCGGGGGGTTCCGGTAACCCCCCGGTGCTCCGGTTTTATCCGAAACTTCCCCGGAACACTTCCGGTGTCCGAATATAGCCGTCCAATATATCAATCTTTATGTCTCGACCATTTCAAGACTCCTCGTCATGTCCATGATCACATCCGGGACTCCGAACAACCTTCGGTACATCAAAATGTATAAACTCATAATATAACTGTCATCGTAACCTTAAGCGTGCGGACCCTACGGGTTCGAGAACAATGTAGACATGACCGAGACACGTCTCCGGTCAATAACCAATAGCGGGACCTGGATGTTCATATTGGCTCCTACATATTCTACGAAGATCTTTATCGGTCAGACCGCATAACAACATACGTTGTTCCCTTTGTCATCGGTATGTTACTTGCCCGAGATTCGATCGTCGGTATTCTAATACCTAGTTCAATCTCGTTACCGGCAAGTCTCTTTACTCGTTCTGTAATACATCATCTCGCAACTAACTCATTAGTTGCATTGCTTGCAAGGATTATGTGATGTGTATTACCGAGAGGGCCCAGAGATACCTCTCCGACAATCGGAGTGACAAATCCTAATCTCGAAATATGCCAACCCAACATGTACCTTTGGAGACACCTGTAGAGCACCTTTATAATCACCCATTTACGTTGTGACGTTTGGTAGCACACAAAGTGTTCCTCCGGCAAACGGGAGTTGCATAATCTCATAGTCATAGGAACATGTATAAGTCATGAAGAAAGCAATAGCAACATACTAAACGATCGGGTGCTAAGCTAACGGAATGGGTCATGTCAATCAGATCATTCACCTAATGATGTGATCCCGTTAATAAAATAACAACTCTTTGTTCATGGTTAGGAAACATAACCATCTTTGATTAACGAGCTAGTCAAGTAGAGGCATACTAGTGACACTCTGTTTGTCTATGTATTCACACATGTATTATGTTTCCGGTTAATACAATTCTAGCATGAATAATAAACATTTATCATGATATAAGGAAATAAATAATAACTTTATTATTGCCTCTAGGGCATATTTCCTTCATTTCCTACCTCGTGCACCTATTGATTTGTTGCCTCTGCCATCTTCGGAGAAGGTTAATTTTGATGCTAAAGAATGTGCTGAATTGATTTTAAAAATGCATGAGTTAACTAAGGAAAACATTGAGTGTATGAATGCTAAATATAAACTTGCTGGAGATAAGGGTAGAAAACATGTTGTGTTTGCACCTAGAGATCTTGTTTGGTTACATTTGCGTAAGGATAGATTTCCTAATTTGCGTAAATCAAAGTTAATTCCACATGCTGATGGTCCTTTTAAGGTGTTAGAGAAAATAAATGAGCTTCCATCGAGGACGACTTCATTTCAAGAAGGGGAGGATGATGAGGACATCAATGCCATTGTTACACCCACAACCCCTGCTACTATACATACTGGACCAATTACTAGAACTCGCGCATGCCAATTAAATTACTAGGTACTTTCATTTCTTGGTAATGATTCTAATGTTCATGAGAATATGATGTTGCCTAAATTGGATACATTTACTTTGCTTACAAATGAAGGGCCTAGCTTGGAGAAGGATGAACATTGGAGCAAGAACAAGCATGGAGATGATGGCATGCGCAAGGGAAACAAGAACGGAGTTTCAAATGATGATTTCAAGACTTTGAAGCCACCGTAATGAGTGCATGGAGGCTTGGACAAAATATACAAGATGCCACTTCACAAATTTTGTCCAGAGGCTATTATAGGTGATGCGTCACCTTATTATTGGATCAGGCCCATATAATTTCGAACTACATAAGTATAGGATATTTTTAGAGTCCGTATGTGTGGGGAAACAAAGTTAGGGTTGGTTTCGGACCCCTCCTACAAGGGTTCACGAAGTTCCCCCTATTCCTCCATATATACAGCACTTAGGGCGTCGTTTAGACTTTGAGTTTTGTTTAGATTAAAAGTTTCCATAGTTGCAACTTCGCGTACTTCGTTTGTGTTCAACAACCAGACCAAGACGTCACAGATCATTAATAAAGCTTTCCTCTTATATTCACAATATCCAGATTGCAATTTCAGTGTCTTGCTTGTTCTTCGTTTGCTTGCAGGAAATATGTAGCGACCCGACCTCAAACGGTCAAGCCTCTGTGTATCTGTGCCATCCCTGGATCAGTATGCTGGCACACACAGTACATCAATGTATATATCAAAGTGCAATCACATGTATAAATAATGTAAAACTGATATATACCTCATAAGTCTCAGCGGAAACAATCAAACAGGTGTGGAGTCCCATCAATGCTAACGGCAAGTTGAGTGTAGACTGTCACCCTACAACGTAACTCTTACCCGTCGTAGAAATTCCTGCAACATAAGACGTTGCAGCCCTGTAGGTCAGTACATTGAATGTATTGGCAAGTCACATCATAAGAATAATGAACCTATTTGTACATGCAATTTGGCTAGTGGAAAGCTCTAAGTTTAGTTTTTGCATAAAGCTAGTTTTCCCCTAGAATAAAAGATTTTATTCTACCACTACAAAATAGCATAGGGTGAGTTGGTAAACCCAACTCAATCCATTCCCAAAGTTTCATTTAAAACCCAACTATTTAAATTAAGGGTGATGAGATCTCCCAGCATTTCCACTACTAGATGCTCAAGTTGTCTGTAACTGGGGACACGACTAATCGATTAGGTTTTAACACTCTACAGAGGTTGCACACTTTCCCCCACAAGACTCGATCGCCTCCCTTGAAGTTCTTGCACTACCTGATGTTTGATAATAGGATGACCGAGACATATTCTTTCGAAAGTATTTCCCCTTAACCCACGGATAGGCTGGTACACCTACTCATTCTACATCTGCTAGCCTATCCCGGAAGAGGCCACACTAACTACTCAACTAAGCCAGAGCCCATATTGGCTTGTGGCTGCACATGTAAGCTTCTAGACATGAGAATACGATTGGTCTCTTTGAGCCTGGGCGGATGGACCACTAGTGGTGCACCACCATGGATTACCCATGCATGCTCCCACTTTACTTCGCCACCATTCAAACCAATTTCCGCCCAGGTAGTTCATTTACAAGTCTTGGTCCTGATTACTACTTTGTCACTCATGTCTCACCATGTTCACTTCCCAAACCACGTCTACATTAGCGAGGCAAAAATAAACTTACACGATGGTGACAAAGGATGTATAGTTCAGACCTACAACAGTCCTCAAATGAACTACTAGGTAAAGCATAGCCATCTGGCAACAAAATTCCTACCATGCAATCCTAACATAAAAGGACTAGGTGCATATAAAACATAGGTATTTGAAAGAATGATCAAATGTGAACTTGCCTGGTAATGGTTGATGAGGATCATATCGCTCTCAGAAATTTACTTAATAGAACTATTCGTCACTCTCCGATGAAAATCTATAAGGTCAAACATTGCATTCACATAAGCAATCATTTTGGAGAACCAAATAACATGCAGCATGAAAATACTCAAAAAATCCAAATGAAACCCCAACACACATAACTTGCATGCAAAAAATTCTAGGTGCAAAACAATAAGTGACATAAGGTGCAAAACCGTGATGTGATCTATCGTGCATATAAAGCATAGTACTAAAACTATCATAGGCAGATCATAGTTGTGTGAACAATATTGTGAGATTGGTCCAAGTGGTAGGGTTTGGCTACAGTGACACGGTGCAAAAAGGATAAACTCAAACTAAGCTACGGTTTAGGAGATATGGCCATTTGAAGTTTGAATTCAAATCTGAATAATTTCATAATTCAATTAGACAAAATTTTACAAAAATGATACCACTAGATAGATCTAATTGAGACGAACAATCTGGTTTCATCTAATTTGGACTTACGGTTAAAAAGATACAACCATTGGAAGTTTAGGGGCTAAATTGAAAACTCAGGGACTTGACTGTGAAAGTTTTATTCGTGACCAGGTCCCTGGCCACATGGCGGATTTCTAGTGGCTGAAAGTTGTTCGTTGCGGGGCTTACAGGGCGAACGTCCGCTAAATAAGTAAAACAACTATCATCGCTAAAAAACAAAATAAATCAAGATCGGTTCATCTAAACGGATCGGTTTAATCTAAACCGCGGTTAACTGCGTCATTTTTTAAGAAAAAAACACACAAGGGGCTGGGCGGTGGCCCGCCGAGCAATGACGGCGGCATCGGTGGCATTGGGCAGTGGACAAGGCGGCGATCCCGGCAAGCTCAGGCAGCGGGGAAGGAGGCGGCTGGGTCGGCGGGCGACGGGGTGGTCGGCGGTGTCCGGTGACGTGCAGGGGACGGCGGCGCGGTGTCGGGCGGTGACGGGGCGGTGACGGGGCGGCCTCCGGCGGGTTCCGGCAGTGGCGAAGTGGACGAAGGGGTGCGGCGTGGTGCGGGCGACCGAATGGTGGTGACGGCGGGCGTCGGCGTGCACCGGACGGGGCGGAGGGAGGCGGCGGAGCTCTGGTGCTCCGGCGAACTCGGGCTTCCTCAAGGCGGCGTCTTCGGTGATCGTAGGGAGAAACAAAAATGTCATAGAGGTGCCCCTCAACTCGGGAGGTTGTTTGACGAAGAAATACGAGATCGAGGCGGTTTACGGACAATGGCAACCTCCGGCGACAGAGTTTCGGCCGACGAGATCTAACCGGCGATGGCAGCGGCTGTGAGCGGCGTGGGTCGGTGCGGAGTGGCAGAATGGAGAGACGGGGTGAGGGGATTTTATAGGCACGAGCAGTGGCTGCGGAGTCACGGGGATAATGTCTATCCGAGCAAACAAGCCGACCGGCGGGTTCGGGAGCTCGAGCTGTGAGCTTATCTCATGCGGGAGGTTGGGGACGAAGGCGGGGTCCCACCGGTCAGCGGCGGCGGTGGTAGCAAGCGATGAGAGATGAGGGGCGGGCGAGCGGTGCGAGTAGCGCTCAGGCGCTGGGCTAGCCTGGCCGAAACTGGCCATGGGCCGGTTGGGTGCGCTCCTGGGTCGAACTCTGTTTCAGTCCAGGCACTGTGTGTGTATGTGTTTTTAAAACACAAAGGAAAACTGCAGCAGAATAAAGTAAATAAAAAATTTACATAGGCATATTATATACCAAAATGATCAGAAACATACCAAGAATAAGATGAACTATTTTTCAAGTTCAAACAAATTTCAGAAAAATCATAAAAGTCAAACAGTGCTACTGTTGCATTAAAATCAATAAAAATTATTTATAAAATACCAAAATGATTTCAAATTTATTTTCTCCTAATTTTCTATTGAAGGGAATCATTTTACCCTTATTTCCATTTATTTATTTTTAGGAGAAAAATGATTTGAATAGAAACCCAATTAACTCCCAATTGGATTTGAATTTGGATTTTCAAACAACTTCAAATGGAAAATGAGTTTCAAACAACTTCAAAGTGACTTCCAAATTATTCCTTTGAAACTTCCAACTCTCTTTCTTCGAATTTGAGAAAGTCATTTTATCTTCCCTCATGAACTCATTGAGTTGCTTAACGTTTCTAAATTTGACATATTTCAAATGGAATTCAAATCATTTTCAAACCCCTTTTCATTTCTTTAAATGGAAGAAGTCATATTATCTTCACTCTAGGGATTTGTGATGAAATGGATTAGAATTCAGGGAGATCAAAATGCAAGATGATTTTTTTTGGGAAAGTCCTTTTATTCCCTCCCATGCAACTTTCAAAAGTTTCAATTTCCACTCAATTTCACACAATCAATCACACAACAAACAATCATAATTAATTATTTAATATAACATTCCAAAATTTAGAATTTTGGGATGTTACAAAATAGACCTTCGTGGTCTAGTTGATCATGCTCCGGCGTGGTCAATAACCTCATGGAGTAGGTTTAGCGATTGCTAAGGCGTGACGTCTTCGCACATTCGTAGTCGAATCGTCAAAGTCTACTCCACCAAAAACGATAGTCAACATCTCATCGAAATACGGGACACCCTCGCCTCTATCACTTCATCATTGTCATATTGCTTTGCATGATCATGTAGTTGACATCGTATTTGTGGCAAAGCCACCATTCATATTTTTATACATGTCACTCTTGAGTCATTGCACATCCCGGTACACTACCGGAGGCATTCATATAGAGTCATATATTTGTTCTAGTATCGAGTTGTAATTCTTGAGTTGTAAAGTAAATAAAAGGTTGATGATCATCATTATTAGAGCATTGTCCCATGTGAGGAAATGATGATGGAGACTGATTCCCCCACAAGTCAGGATGAGACTCCAGAAAAAAAAAAAAAAAGAAAAAAAAGGGAGTGAAAAAAAAAGAGAGAAAAAAGAAGCCAAAGAGCCCAAAATGAAAAAATGAGAGAAAAGAGAGAAGGGGCAATGCTACTATCCTTTTTCCACACTTGTGTTTCAAAGTAGCACCATGATCTTCATGATAGAGAGTCTCCTATTTTGTCACTTTGATATACTAGTGGGAAATTTTCATTGTAAAACTTGGCTTGTATATTCCAATGATGGGCTTCCTCAAATTGCCCTAGGTCTTCATGAGCAAGCGAGTTGGATGCACACCCACTTAGTTTCTTTTTAAGCTTTCATACACTTATAGATCTAGTGCATTCGTTGCATGGCAATCCCTACTCACTCACATTGATATCTATTGATGGGCATCTCCATAGCCCGTTGATACGCCTAGTTGATGTGCGACGATCTCCTTATTTTTGTCTTCTCCACAACCACCATATTCTATTCCACCTATAGTCTTATATCCATGGTTCATGCTCATGTATTGCATGAAAGTTGGAAAAGTTTGAGAACATCAAAAATATGACACAATTGCTTGGCTTGTCATTGGGGTTGTGCATGATTTAATACTTTGTGTGATGAAGATGGAGCATAGCCAGACTATATGATTTTGTAGGGATAACTTTCTTTGGCAATGTTATTTTGAGAAGACATGATTGCCTTATTAGTATGCTTGAAGTATTATTGTTTTTATGTCAATATTAAACTCTTGCTCTGAATTTTATGGATCTGAATCTTCTTGCCACAATAAAGGAGATTGCATTGATAAATATGTTAGGTAGCATTCCACATCAAAAATTCTGTTTTTATCATTTACCTACTCGAGGACGAGCAGGAATTAAGCTTGGGGATGCTTGATACGTCTCCGATGTATCTATAATTTTTTATTGTTCCATGCTATTATATTATCTGTTTTGGATGTTTTATATGCAATAATATGCTATTTTATATTATTTTTGGGACTAACTTATTAACCCAAAGCCTAGTGCCAGTTATTTTTTTCCTTGTTTTTGAGTTTTACAGAAAAGGAATATCAAACGGAGTCCAAATGTGCTAAAAATTTACGGTGATTTTTTATGGACTAGAAGAAGCCCACGGAGCATCGGAGTTGGGCCAGGGGAGCCCGAGGCAACCACAAGGCTGGAGGGCACCCCCCTAGGGCGCGCCTCCTGGCTTGTCGCTGCCTCATGGACCCCCCCTGACGTGAAACCAACGCCAAAAATTTCTATAAATCCCGAAACCTCCAGAAAGGAACCTAGATCAGGAGTTCCGCCACCGCAAGCCTCTATAGCCATGAAAATCCAATCAGGGGCCCGTTTCGGGACCCTGCCGGAGGGGGAAACCATCACCGGTGGCCATATTCTTCATCTTGCGGTCTCCATGACGAGAAGGGAGTAGTTCACCTTCGGGGCGGAGGGTATGTACCAGTAGCTATGTGTTAGATCTCTCTCTCTCTCTCTCTCTCTCGTGTTCATGATTTGGCACGATCCTGATGTACCGCGAGCTTTGCTACTATAGCTGAATCATATGATGTTTCTTCCCCTCTACCTTCTTGTGATGAATTGAGTTTTACCTTTTAGGTTTCACTATACCGGATTGAATACTATTATGGATTTGAGAACACTTGATGTATGTCTTGCATGGGATACCCGTGGTGACAATGGGGTGTTCTATTGATTCACTTGATGTATGTTTTGGCACTCAACTCGCGAATTCCCGAGGTGACACTGGGGTAATCTATGCATAGGGTTGATGCACGTTTTCGTCCTTGTTTGTCTGGTAGGAATCTTGGGGCACTCTTTGAGATTCTTTATGTTGGATTGAATATTATGAATATGAAGTTGTTTGATGCATATCATATAATTGACCCACGGATACTTGTGGTGACATTGGAGTATGATAGAGGCGAGGGTGTCCCGATCTTTCGATGAGATGATAACTATCGACTTGGTGGAGTCGACTTTGATGATTCGACTACAAACGTGCACAATGTTGCGCCTTAGCAACCGCTAAACCAATCTCCTAAGGTTACTGACGATGCTGGAAGCACGATCAGCCTGACCACGAATGTCTATTCCTGCACGCAATCGAAGAACAAGCAAAAGTATGTAATTCAATCTAGATATTGCAAATATAAGATGAAGCTTTATTGATCAAGGTGGGGACCCGTAAGCAGTCTTGGCCTGGTCGTTGGGCACAAATGAAGTACACGAAGTTGCAATGGCTAACGTTTAACTAAACAAATCCCAAGGAAAAAGCTACTAGATGAATCTACTTATATAGGAGCAAGGGGTGGCGCCAAGGAGATGGGAGGACGTCCCAAGGCAACCTAAAACTAACTCTAGGTCGTACAAGGCTCATGGGCCCAAGTGGAGGTGATGCAACACCTTTGGACTTGTAGATTGACTCGGATTCTGCTGCAACATCAGATTGTTTCATCGATAACTCAACTCTCTGGACGTATTTT